>NC_140171.1:159528346-159538346 GCF_963971535.1 Notolepis coatsorum | reverse complement strand
CACACACACACACACACACACACACACACACACACACACACACACACACACACACACACACACACACAGTAACTAACATACAGGTCCTAGAGAGAGAGAGACACACACACACACACACACACACACACACACACACACACACACACACACACACACACACACACACACACACACACACACACACACACACACACACACACACACACACACACACACACACACACACACACACACACACACACACACACACACACACACACACAGTAACTAACATACAGGTCAGTCAGTGGTCTCATTCTCCAACGGACTTACGACAAAAAGGGCTTTCTCTTAGGGCCATTTGAGACCTTTTCGGGCAAGACATGAATATAGACAATATATTATAATATAATATTAATTATATATGTTTTATTGGGACGTTGGTGAATCCCAAAATCGGCCCGAAAAGGTCTCAAATGGCCCTAAGAGAAAGCCCTTTTTGTCGTAAGTCCTTGGAGAATGAGTTGTTCCCAGCCGAAATAATACACTTCATGGGTGAAACAAATTTTTTTTAATTGAATTTAATTAATATAATATATATAAAAACTCTGGGCAATCTCTCACTCTAAGTTGAATCAGAGCTGCTGAGGTCATCAGCTGTATTTAGTTCATCTTGAAGGATGATTGAGAGCAAGCTCTCCTTTACAGTGACGAAATACAACACGTAATAATAAAAGAAAATATAGAAACAGAAAGTCAATCAATTAAATATTTAAAATAATTAAAAACAACTGCAGACTGTAGTGAAGTGGTTTGCTATTAAAGATTTAAAGTCGGACCGATAGATAATAATGAAGTGCATTGCAAAACATTCCATGTTTCTGGGGCACAGAAGCTAAACGCAGATTCTCCTAATTCAGTGCAAACCCTAGGAACCCTAAGTGTAAAAGCCAATCACCAGAGCGAATATGATAAGGACCAGGGCCCTCATTTATCAATGCTGCATACGCACAGATATGTGCGTAAACCGTGCGTACGATCATTTCTAAGCAAAGTGTGGGATTTATCTATATGAACGCGTGCTTGAGATTGTGCGTATATCTACGCACAGCTGCGACCGTGCGTACATGGCACCAAGCAGTAGAATAGGAAAACTGCAACAGACGGAATAAGCTTTCATTCATTCGAGTTTCAACACCGACGTGTTCGGTATGACTCATAATTAATTATAGTTAATGGTCAAATAGAGACATGAGTGTAATCATTTTTTTGGTTTTGTATTGAGTTTTCCAATATAAATTAATATTTTTCTGAGAACCAATAAGCAATATATCATTGTATAGGTCTAACTGAGCTGAAAACATTGATAGGTCACATGGCATGACGCTCTGTGGCCCATATATGAATGTTGAATATGCTGCATAGTGCATATTGATCAATATTCATTGTTATTACTATTTCAATGTTTTGGGGAGATTTATGTTTTTGTAACATGGCTGTATTGAAAGAAATAGTGTTTTGGAGTACAATTACCAGTGAACATGTAAACGGTAACCATGGCCAAAACATTTACATCATCTGAGTATACCTTTTTAAACGGTATAATAAATGTTGTATTTGTAATGTATTGTCATCACATTTACAGTTACATTTGTAGTCAAGGAGTAGGAGAATACATTCAGTTGCATTATTATCCATGGGATATTGGTTATAATGGTCATGTTGCCTTTTAAATTAAGATTATGTACCAGGCGAGGGTAAAAATATGATGTTTTCCTTCATTGTATCTCCATTTACTCTGGAATGGTAATAGATGTGGGTTTACTTACACTGGATTCATATGTCCTAGCTTGTTACCTATCAAAGGAGACCAGAAACATGCATATAGGCCTTATGGTTCAGGAGCTATCATGATTCATTTGGGGCATGTCATTTCAGACAGGAGACCTGAAAAATATGCTTGGTAGTGTTATAAAAGATGTGATAGCACACATTTGGAGGTAACTGCTGCATTGCTATCACATCTTTTCTAGCAGTAGGGGTGTATACCTTCCCAAAAATCACTATGAAAGTTAGTCCCCCAAGATGGTAACGACCAACCCTACTGGCTCACGGCCTAGGAGGAACGCACGACTCGTTCATAGTGCAGAACAGTTCTGTGGGCCTTCGTCTCCATGGAGACGCTGTTGAAGGCTTATTGGTGAGCGTTACCCATTCAGGCCTAATTTTATTTAATTAAATTGTAATGTTATTACTGGGGTAACTATAATAAAAATATCACTTAAATGCAGGTGATCGGGGTTATCCGATGCTCACATCGCAGCGACAACCAGAACCTGCAGATTCCTCCCGAGCAACGTCAGAAGGATCCACCCCTTCCTGACAAAAGAAGCCACCCAACTCCTCGTCCAATCAACAGTCATCTCCCGCCTCGACTACTGCAACGCACTGCTTGCCGGCCTTCCGGCCACTGCCACTAAGCCTCTTCAACTCATTCAGAACGCAGCGGCCCGCCTGATCTCAAACCTACCGAAGTCGGCCCATGTCACCCCACTTCTTAGGGACCTGCACTGGCTCCCCATTGCTGCACGTATCCGCTTCAAGGCCCTCGACCTGGCATACCGTGCGGCAAAGGGAACCGCTCCCGCCTACCTCCGGTCAATGGTCTCTAACTACACACCCTCAAGACCCCTACGCTCTGCATCTTCTGGCCGCCTCAGACCTACTCCTATCCAAGCTCCGGGAGGGTCATCAAAGAGAAGTCGCCTATTCTCAGTCCTTGCCCCACAATGGTGGAATGAACTACCCACCCCAGTTAGGACAGCCGAAACCCGTCCAATCTTCCGCCGTCGACTTAAGACGCACTTCTTCAACCATTATCTGAAATTATATATATATATATATATATATATATATATATAAAAACTAAAAAAATCTAACCCTAACTAACCTTACACTTGTCCTAATAAACTAACCTACACTGTAACACGCAACACTTTGATGAACATTGTTACTCAGCTGATAGAGTTGTGCCCTTCCTGATGACCTGTCGTACAGAACTTGTAAGTCGCTTTGGATAAAAGCGTCAGCTAAATGACTAAATGTATGTCAAATGTAAATGTTATCCACTGAAGCCATAGTTAATGACTTTGACCAACCGCCAACCCAACGACCCAACAGGAGCGCAATTATAACGGGTTCACGCGCGCACAAGAGCCATAGAGTCCATTTATTTGGCAGTATACAGTAAACGCAAGCGCAAAATAGTGGTTACGAGTTTGTCTTCTCCATTGGGCTGCACAGCACAGGTAGCCATCTGCTTCAGTGACGTGTTCATTTCAGTCATTACGGTGCAAATGTCGGGTCAGCTTGTCATTTATCTCGGTCAATGTGCTGGTTCTGTAGGCCTGCGTCAGTCAACACCCTTAGACGCTCCGTCCTCTGGACTGGACGACTTCATTGGATTTATTTATTCTCAAAAAATATTTAAAATCATACGATTAAATATTGTTTTTAATAAAAAGCTGAATATTATTTTGTGTGTCATCTTTCCACATAAGATTGTTCACAATGAAATGATTTCTACCTCCAATGTGTTCATTAGATGACCTCTGTCATCAATCTCTGGCTCAGTGAAGTTTCTCTTTATAGTTCCACATTCCACAAACAGGCATGTTCCCATGGGGGTATACGTATTTAATTACCATATATTGTTGATTAGCGGCGGTTCTGTATGCAAATACTTAGAATCGTGCACAAGCATAGACGGTAAGAACAAGTGGTATTTATCAACACGGAGTGGTTAAATAAATAGTAAAGGGTTAACCGTCTGTATTGTGGTAGTGAAAGGGTTAACAACAAGAATGATGTATTGCTCCTTATGCCCTTGTCCTGTGTACTGGCGACACTCACAGGTGCGTGTGTGTGTGTGTGTTCTGTGTGTGTGTGTGTGTGTGTGTGTTCTGTGTGTGTGTGTGTTCTGTGTGTGTGTGTGTGTGTGTGTGTGTGTGTGTGTATGTGTGTGTGTGTGTGTGTTCTGTGTGTGTGTGTGTGTGTGTTCTGTGTGTGTGTGTGTGTGTGTGTGTATGTGTGTGTGTGTTCTGTGTGTGTGTGTGTTCTGTGTGTGTGTGTGTGTTCTGTGTGTGTGTGTGTTCTGTGTGTGTGTGTGTTCTGTGTGTGTGTGTGTGTGTGTGTGATTGCATGCGCCCAAAATAACATCAACTTTTGTTTTGTTCTTTTTGAGTAATTGCGTGTTGAGTTATATTTAGCTTTGTCTTAGCATTAGGAATAGTACAAATTTAGATCTACTCAAATTCAGTGGAGACATGTTGAGATGGGGAGGTAGTGATGTCTGCGTGTTGTTCAGAGACAGTGGAGACATGTTGCGATGGGGAGGTAGTGATGTCTGCGTGTTGTTCAGAGACAGTGGAGACATGTTGAGATGGGGAGGTAGTGATGTCTGCGTGTTGTTCAGAGACAGTGGAGACATGTTGAGATGGGGAGGTAGTGATGTCTGCGTGTTGTTCAGAGACAGTGGAGACATGTTGAGATGGGGAGGTAGTGATGTCTGCGTGTTGTTCAGAGACAGTGGAGACATGTTGAGATGGGGAGGTAGTGATGTCTGCGTGTTGTTCAGAGACAGTGGCAGATGAAGAGCTTTTCAAATCAATCTGTTTTGGCCAAGAAGACTTTGAGAGATACAGGCACATATTATCTCCAGGGTCCCATTATCTCATACATGCAAGCATGCACACACACACAGACGCACACACACAGACGCACACACACAGACACACACACACGCACACGCACACACACACACGCACGCACACGCACACACACGCACACACACACACACACACACACACACACACACACACACGCACACACACGCACACACACACACACACTCACACACACACACACAGAGATACTGACCTCAGAGTCTTTATAGTAGCGCTCAGGGATGTCATCGTAGGCGATGTCAACAAAGCAGACCTCCCTGTCTTGGTCCTTCAGTTCACTGTCGAAGATCTGCAGACAACACACACACACACACACACACACACAGCACACACACACACACACACACACACACACACACACACACACACACACACACACACACACACACACACACACACACACACACACACACACACACACACACACACACACACACACACACACACTTCAGCTCACTGTGGAAGATCTGCAGACAACACACACAACAGACACACACTTCAACTGGTTGCAACCAGAATCACTCAGTGACCACCAATGGATCCTGGATTTTAAAAACATAAAAGAAAAAATTATAGTAACCCGCCTGCTACTGTACTTTCACTATTTTAACATCCAGGTCGATTGGCACCGAGAAGAACCTCAAAGTGTCTGCTGTTAGAACGACATCATCATCAGCTATTTCTTCATCACTTCTGCCATTCAAGACAGCTTTTTACCACAATTATATCTGACTATATTATATGCAATTTGGTTGACACTTTTATCCAAAGTGCCCTACAAGTAGCCTCTTCTCAGGATACAGGTGTTGGGTCTGGGTCTGGAGCGAGGACAGTGTTAGTGCCATGTTCTCAGCAGGTGTTTTGGGGGGTTTTGGTGATCAAATATTGAATAGTGAACTATAATAATCAGTGCAGGAGCTCACTTATCCCTGAAAGACACTTTTATCACTGACTTAAAAGGCCCATACATCTCCATAAATGTTCAGGGGGGAGGGAATAAGTGCTTACCCTACAGACCAGAAGTGCTGTATATTCTGTATTGTTTAATTGTTGAATTCTTCGTGTCCCTCAGTGAGTGTAATACCAGCATTCAACTGTATGCGCCACAGCGCCACACAGATGTTGTATGCCGGTATTGCACTGGGAAGTGATGAGTGCTTCAAATAGTTTTGACTTCGTGAGTTGACTGTATTGTTTATTATTATTATATTGTATATTATTGGTTATTAGCATAATTGTACAAACCGAACATATTTGTACATATACAGTATTTAGTTTTTGGTGTAAAGTGGATCTGCAAGCAAAATATATATTTTTTAATTGGCATAAAAAGGGCACTTTTTTACGAGGCACAAAAGGGCAGGTGCTCGAGCACCCTCTGGGCTCTATGTGTGCACGTGCCTGGTTCTCAGTATACAGGTGTCGGTCTGGGTCTGGACCTGGGACAGTGTGTTAGTGCCATGTTCTCCCCCTGTTGTTAAATAACCAAGCAACACGTCGCCTCGTCTATGTTCATGATAAGCATCGGATAAGTCTGTGATGGCCCCTCCCCCGACTCGGGAAGACAAAGGTTGCGAGTTAAAATAACATGAAAATGTATCCAGGTCACCTTTAACCGCCTGTATTGTCGCAGTGAAAGGGTTAACCGTTTGGTAGTGTGGTAGTGAAAGGGTTAACCGTTAAAAAATGTAAACATTGTTTATCCAGGAGAGGTTTGCGGAACACGTTTCTCAGCAACGCCGCGATACATATTCACATAGTTGTCGGGAGAGCATGGACATTGTTGTCAATCCGTCCACAAGGGGGCGATCTGCACCTTTATTCTCTGTTGTCACTTTCCACTTTATGGAGTATATTACAGTGTTCTCACATCATTAGTCTGGGCGATGGAGGATTCAGACACACACACACGCACACACACACACACACACGCACACACACACACACACACAGGCCTCTGTATAGCTGCAGGGCAAACACATAATAGCACTATATTCATATGTGTGACTGCGTGCACACACACACACACACACACACACACACACACACACACGCACGCACACACACACACGCACGCACACACACACACGCACACACACACGCGCACACACACACACACACACCACACACACGCACACACACACACGCACACACGCACACACACACACACACACGCACACACACACACGCACACACACACACACACGCACACACACACACACACACGCACACACACACACACGCACGCACGCACGCACACACACACACACCACACACACACGCACATACACACACACACACGTGGATGTGTGTGTGTGTGTGAGGCCAGGTTAGGGAGACAGAGAGACGTACTGTTTTACATCAGGGCCCGAGGGGCTGACTATACAGAAAACAGAAACTCATTTCACAGCACTATGGCGGCAAAGTGCATCTCACCGTGCGCTGGCAGCTACTGAGTCACAGATGCTATAGATATACAGGCGGAGCGGAGCTCGCTGTAGGCGTGCTGCCGAGGTGGAGGACAGTATTCTTCAGGTCATTTTCAGTGTGTCAGCGTTGTGCAACGCTTACAGCGCTTACCTCACGCTACTCTTGTCTAATGCAGTAAAATAATAATAATAATAATAATAATAATAAATTTTATTTATAAAGCGCTTTTCAAGGACCCAAAGACACTGACAATGAGCAAAACAGATGAACTCATTCTGCGCCACCGGTCGGGGCGCCTCTGAGGGCGCTAATATACGCCAGCACTGTAGGTCAATGGGGCGCTTTGTTCACTTGCGAGTGCTTAAAATATATCTTAAATTATAGCTATGGGTAATTATCAGTGAGTTGCTTCCAGTCAACATGTACAAAACGGATTGTTTTTTTCATCTGTACATTTCTGTTTATACCGTTTGAATACGAGTATAGTTTTGGTGGTTCTAGTAATCCCAGGAAAAGACGCGATAATAGCTCTACTGGAATACACAAAACACGTTGTCATTTTTCAGCCTGATTATCGAATCTTCCTGAAATCAATGCTAGATCATCATTATTATGGGCGGCTAAGTGGCACAGTGGGCAAGGCGCTCGCCACTAATGCAGGAGATGCTGGGTTCGAGCCCCAGTTCTCGGCGTTGCTACCAGCTTGGCTGGTCGTTCATACTAACGCAATTGGCAGTATTAGGTGGTGGGAAGCTGGTGCGTGGGGATCGGACGTTGTGGACAGCGACTCCTACAGGTCGGTTGGTGCGCCTGCACAGCAGAATCAGGAAGCAACGTTGGCGGTGTGTCCCTCCCACGCAGGACCCTCGCCGCTTGAGAGATCACGCAGTACAGGTGAAAAGATGCGACGGCTGCCTCCTCGTGTACCGGAGGGGACACGTGATGCAAGGCTTCGTCCACAGTGCAAGCCGGCCAGTGGAGGCATGGTCTAACAGCGTTCGAGACAGGGGAGGGAGAATTGGACAATACGAAATTGAGATGGAGAAAAATAGAAAATGGGAGAAAAAGTAGATAAAAAAAAAAGATCATCATTATTATCCTTCCTCGTGCAAGCATGAAAAGAGCCCTGGACCGCGGGCTCCCCCCCGCCCCCCCCCCCCCCCCCCCCCCCCCCCCCTCTCCTGCTGCCACCAACGGCACACAGCCACACATACACACACAGAGACAAATTTATATATAGTGTATATTCTGATGTGGAGTCTAGTGTCTGTTGTTAATATACACAGTACTACATGTATTGGAGAGTGGTGTGTGTAGTCTAGTGTCTAGTACTACACACAATAGTGGAATCCCTTTCTATTCACATAACTGAATTTGTGATGGAGCTTTGACAGCTACATGGGTGGTACAGTAACAGTCTATTGCTCGATCCATCTCCAATATCACGATGGACCGTGCCGGTGGCCAAATATCCGAGGGTGGAGAGGACTTGAATGTGCACGGGATGGAATTTGTGCGTTTTGTTCCACGCTCTAATTTGGGTCCCAAATTGCGGTACAAATCAAGGAGATGTGTCTCGGGTAGCGTTAGCGGACTCTACAGACGAGGGTAGTGTGAGCCTCCCACGCGTTACACCTCGCCAATGTGAGTCCGCTCTGGCAGGCGAAAAGATGTGACAGGCTGCCTCCTCGTGTGCCGGAGGGGACACGTGATGCAAGGCTTCTATCCTCCCTACAACTGGCCAGTGGGGGCATAGTCGAGCAACGTTCAAGACAGGGGAGGGGAGAATTGGAATACACGAAATTGGGATAGGAGAAAAATAGAAAATAAGGAGAAAAAAGTGGATCAAAAAAATTAACAGATTGCAGAATGGGTACAGTACAGTAACAGCCCAATACACACATTGTTAAGGGGATGCAGACCAGAGAAAGACTTTCGTCTTGTTTACATCATTTTGAAATTAAAATATGAACTCTATACAGGCTATTGTTAGTTAATATCACATTTGTTTATGATTATAACGCTTACAACAAATTTAGCAAGTTTAATGAATTTGATGCCACAATAGCAAAGAGCATTAAGGAAAGAAGAGGGCAGTCATATGTGGGAAATAAATGGGAGGCGATTGAAAATCAGCACTACTAGATGAGAGACAGAGAGAGACAGAGAGAGAGAGAGCAGACAGAGAGAGAGAGAGACAGACAGAGAGAGAGAGAGCGAGAGAGAGAGAGAGAAGAGAGAGAGAGAGAGACAGAGAGAGAGGGAGACAGAGAGAGACAGAGAGAGACAGAGAGTGAGAGAGAGTGAGAGAGAGGTGGGAGAAAAAGAGAAAGAGCAGAGAGATAGGGGGAGAGGAGAAGGAGAGAAAGAAATGGAGAGAGAGAGAGAGATAAAGCTGACATCTCACACTCTGACATCACAAACCTAGCCAGCCTCAGAAGATTAGACCTAACCAATTATAACCAAAGAAAAAGATAAATACATTACATATTGGAATCAACTCACACAATCACAACACAAATTAGAAACATATTTGGCCCTAAACAGACAGTATACTGTGGCAGACTACCTCAGCACAGTAACTGATAAGATCTAAGAAAGAATCTGACAAGGTACAGACTGAGTGACCATGGTTTGGCGATAGAGAAGGGCAGGACACAGACAGACCTGGCTGCCCAGAGAGAGAGGTTGTGCTGTCTTTGTGATGAGGGAGCCGTAGAGACAGAACTACACTTCCTAACACAATGTGAAAATTATAGAATTATTAGGGAGGAATTCTTTCAAAAATTGAAATAATTTTCCCAGAATTCAAAGCATGACAGAAGTGCAGAAATTGCCATTCCTCT
>NC_140171.1:159418829-159528146 GCF_963971535.1 Notolepis coatsorum | reverse complement strand
TGAGTGAGCGAGTGAGTGAGTGAGTGAGCGAGTGAGCGAGTGAGTGAGTCAGTGAGTGAGTGAGTGAGTGAGTGAGTGAGCGAGTGAGTGAGTGAGTGAGTGAGTGAGTGAGTGAGTGAGTGAGTGAGTGAGTCAGTGAGTGAGTGAGTGAGTGAGTGAGTGAGTGAGTGAGTGAGTGAGTGAGTGAGTCAGTCAGTGAGTGAGTGAGTGAGCGAGTCAGTGAGTGAGTGTGTGAGCGAGTGAGTGAGTGAGCGAGTGAGTGAGTGAGTGAGTGAGTGAGTGTGTGAGCGAGTGAGTGAGTGAGCGAGTGAGTGAGTGAGTGAGTGAGTGAGTGAGTGAGTGAGTGAGTGTGTGAGTGAGTGAGTGAGTCAGTGAGTGAGTCAGTGAGTGAGTGAGTCAGTGAGTGAGTGAGTGAGTGAGTGAGTGAGTGAGTGAGTGAGTGAGTGAGTGAGTGAGTGAGTGAGTGAGTGAGTGAGTGAGTGAGTCAGTGAGTAAGTGAGCGAGTCAGTGAGTCAGTGAGCGAGTGAGTGAGTGAGTGAGTGAGTGAGTGAGTGAGTGAGTGAGTGAGTGAGTGAGTGAGTGAGTGAGTGAGTCAGTGAGCGAGTGAGTGAGTGAGTGAGTGAGTGAGTGAGTGAGTGAGTGAGTGAGTGAGTGAGTGAGTGAGTGAGTGAGTGAGTGAGTCAGTGAGTGAGTGAGTGAGTGAGTGAGTGAGTGAGTGAGTGAGTGAGTGAGTGAGTGAGTGAGTGAGTGAGTGAGTGAGTGAGTGAGTGAGTGAGTGAGTGAGTGAGTGAGTGAGTGAGTGAGTCAGTGAGTAAGTGAGCGAGTCAGTGAGTCAGTGAGCGAGTGAGTGAGTGAGTGAGTGAGTGAGTGAGTGAGTGAGTGAGTGAGTGAGTGAGTGAGTGAGTCAGTCAGTGAGTGAGTGAGTGAGCGAGTCAGTGAGTGAGTGTGTGAGCGAGTGAGTGAGTGAGCGAGTGAGTGAGTGAGTGAGTGAGTGAGTGTGTGAGCGAGTGAGTGAGTGAGCGAGTGAGTGAGTGAGTGAGTGAGTGAGTGAGTGAGTGAGTGAGTGTGTGAGTGAGTGAGTGAGTCAGTGAGTGAGTCAGTGAGTGAGTGAGTCAGTGAGTGAGTGAGTGAGTGAGTGAGTGAGTGAGTGAGTGAGTGAGTGAGTGAGTGAGTGAGTGAGTGAGTGAGTGAGTGAGTGAGTCAGTGAGTAAGTGAGCGAGTCAGTGAGTCAGTGAGCGAGTGAGTGAGTGAGTGAGTGAGTGAGTGAGTGAGTGAGTGAGTGAGTGAGTGTGTGAGTGAGTGAGTGAGTGAGTGTGTGAGTGAGTGAGTGAGTGAGTGAGTCAGTGAGTCAGTGAGTGAGTCAGTGAGTGAGTGAGTGAGTGAGTGAGTGAGTGAGTGAGTGAGTCAGTGAGTGAGTGAGTCAGTGAGTGAGTGAGTCAGTGAGTGAGTGAGTCAGTGAGTCAGTGAGTCAGTGAGTGAGTGAGTGAGTGAGTGAGTGAGTGAGTGAGTGAGTGAGTGAGTGAGTCAGTGAGTGAGTGAGTCAGTGAGTGAGTGAGTCAGTGAGTCAGTGAGTGAGTGAGTGAGTGGGTGAGTGAGTGAGTGAGTGAGTGAGTGAGTCAGTGAGTGAGTGAGTGAGTGAGTGAGTGAGTGAGTGAGTGAGTGAGTGAGTGAGTGAGTGTGTGAGTGAGTGAGTCAGTGAGTGAGTGAGTCAGTGAGTGAGTGAGTGAGTGAGTGAGTGTGTGAGTGAGTCAGTGAGTGAGTGAGTGAGTGAGTGAGTGAGTGAGTGAGTGAGTCAGTGAGTGAGTGAGTCAGTGAGTCAGTGAGTGAGTGAGTGAGTGAGTGAGTGAGTGAGTGAGTGAGTGAGTGAGTGAGTGAGTGAGTCAGTGAGTGAGTCAGTGAGTGAGTGAGTGTGTGAGTGAGTGAGTGAGTGAGTGAGTGAGTGAGTGAGTGAGTGAGTGAGTGAGTGAGTGAGTGAGTGAGTGAGTGAGTGAGTGTGTGAGTGAGTGAGTGTGTGAGTGAGTGAGTGAGTCAGTGAGTGAGTCAGTGAGTGAGTCAGTGAGTGAGTGAGTGAGTGAGTGAGTGAGTGAGTGAGTGAGTGAGTGAGTGAGTGAGTGAGTGAGTGTGAGTGAGTGAGCTTTGCATCTATAAAAAAAAACACAACAGCAGCAAGAATGATCCTTTGATACAGGCTATTGTTTCTTTACCTGGCTGTGTCTTAGGACGTGCAAGTAATTTAATCGATTCCACTGAAGTTGCCAAAATAAAAGCGTGGATAAAACTATGACCTCTTCTTCTGTTTTCTCTTCTGTGTTCATGTTGAGAAAATGCTCTCTCTCCTCTCCTCCTCTCCTCCTCTCCTCTTCTCCCCTCTCCTCCTCTCCTCCTCCTCTGCTCTCCTCCTCTCCTCTCTCCTCCCTCTCCTCTCCTCCTCTCCTCTCCTCTCCTCCTCTCCTCCTCTCCCCTCTCCTCCTCTCCCCTCTCCCTCTCCTCCTCTCCTCTCCTCTCCTCTCCTCTCTCCTCCTCTCTCCTCTCCACTCTCCTCCTCTCCGCTCTCCTCCTCTCCTCCTCTCCACTCTCCTCCTCTCTCCTCTCCGCTCTCCTCTCTCCTCCTCTCCTCCTCTCCACTCTCCTCCTCTCTCCTCTCCGCTCTCCTCCTCTCCACTCTCCTCCTCTCTCCTCTCCCCTCTCCTCCTCTCCGCTCTCCTCCTCTCCTCCTCTCCTCCTCTCTCCTCTCCTCCTCTCCTCCTCTCCTCCTCTCTCCTCTCCTCCTCTCCTCCTCTCCTCCTCTCCGCTCTCCTCCTCTCCTCCTCTCCTCCTCTCCTCTCCTCTCTCCTCCTCTCCTCCTCTCCTCTCCTCCTCTCCTCTCTCCTCCTCTCCTCCTCTCCTCCTCTCCTCTCCTCCTCTCTGCTCTCCTCCTCTCTGCTCTCTTCCTCTCTTCCTCTCCTCCTCTCCATCCCTCTCCTCCTCTCCTCCTCTCTCTCCTCTCTCCCCCTCTCCTCCTCTCTCCTCTCCTCTCCTCCTCTCCATCCCTCTCCACTCTCCTCCTCTCCATCCCTCTCCTCCTCTTCATCCCTCTCCACTCTCCTCCTCTTCATCCCTCTCCACTCTCCTCCTCTTCATCCCTCTCCACTCTCCTCCTCTTCATCCCTCTCCACTCTCCTCCTCTTCATCCCTCTCCACTCTCCTCCTCTTCATCCCTCTCCACTCTCCTCCTCTTTACATTTACATTTACATTTAGTCATTTAGCTGACGCTTTTATCCAAAGCGACTTACAAGTTCTGTACGACAAGCCATCAGGAAGAGCACAACTCTATCAGCTGAGTAACAATGTTCATCAAAGTGTTGAGTGCTACAGTGTAGGTTAGTTTATTAGGACAAGTGCATGACAGTATGGTTAGTTAGGGTTAGATTTTTTATTTTTTTTTAATTCAGATAATGGTTGAAGAAGTGAGTCTTTAGTCGACGGCGAAAGATTGGACGTGTTTCGACTGTCCTAACTGGGGTGGGTAGTTCATTCCACCATTGTGGGGCAAGGACTGAGAATAGGCGACTTCTCTTTGATGACCCTCCCGGAGCTTGGATAGGAGTAGGTCTGAGGCGGCCAGAAGATGCAGAGCGTAGGGGTCTTGAGGGTGTGTAGTTAGAGACCATTGACCGGAGGTAGGCGGGAGCAGTTCCCTTTGCCGCACGGTATGCTAGGTCAAGGGCCTTGAAGCGGATTCGTGCAGCAATGGGGAGCCAGTGCAGGTCCCTAAGAAGTGGGGTGACATGGGCCGACTTCGGTAGGTTTGAGATCAGGCGGGCCGCTGCGTTCTGAATGAGTTGAAGAGGCTTAGTGGCAGTGGCCGGGAGGCCAGCGAGCAGTGCGTTGCAGTAGTCGAGGCGGGAGATGACTGTTGATTGGACGAGGAGTTGGGTGGCTTCTTTTGTCAGGAAGGGGCGTATCCTTCTGACGTTGCTCAGGAGGAATCGGCAGGTTCTGGTTGTCGCTGCGATGTGAGCAGAGAAGTTCAACTGGTCGTCGAGGACAACACCAAGGTTCTTGGCGGTCGGGGACGCGGTCACAGCTGCATTCTCGACTGTGATGGAAAGGTCGGTCAGGGGGGAGGATTTGGCCGGCAGGTGGAGCAATTCTGTTTTGCTTAGGTTCAGTTTGAGGTGGTTGGTCGTCATCCAGGCGGAGATGTCGGACAGACAGGCCGAGATCCGCTCAGAGACGTGGATATCTGAGGGAGGGAAGGAGAGGAAGAGTTGAGTATCGTCGGCATAACAGTGGTAGGAGAAGCCATGAGACGTGATAATGTTACCCAGTGATTTAGTGTAGAGGGAGAAGAGAAGGGGTCCTAAAACCGAGCCCTGGGGGACACCCGTCCGCAGGAGGCGGGTGGCCGACAGGGTCCCTCTCCATGACACTTGGTAGGAGCGGTCATTGAGGTATGATGACAACCATGTCAGCGCAGAGCCAGCCACTCCCATTCCTGCGAGGGCCGCGAGGAGGATCTGGTGGTTGACTGTGTCGAAGGCTGCAGATAGATCTAGGAGAATCAGGACAGAGGAGAGGCCTTTCGCTTTTGCTAAGTGAAGTGCCTCTGTGACTGCAATGAGGGCTGTCTCTGTGGAGTGACCAGTCCTGAAGCCTGACTGATTAGGGTCTAGGAGGTCATTCTGTAAGAGATAAGCAGTAAGTTGGTTGGATACAGCACGTTCAAGTGTTTTAGAAAGGAAGGAGAGAAGAGAGCCTCTTCATCCCTCTCCACTCTCCTCCTCTTCATCCCTCTCCACTCTCCTCCTCTTCATCCCTCTCCACTCTCCTCCTCTTCATCCCTCTCCACTCTCCTCCTCTTCATCCCTCTCCGCTGTCTCCCATGTCTCCTGTTCTGCAAACTAAAAACCCTTCATAGCAGAGTCTCCTCTCCTCCCCTCTCCTCTCCTCCCCTCTCCTCCTCTCCCCTCTCCTCCTCTCCCCTCTCCTCCTCTCTGCTCTCCTCTCCTCCCCTCTCCTCCTCTCCCCTCTCCTCCTCTCCCCTCTCCTCCTCTCCCCTCTCCTCCTCTCTGCTCTCCTCTCCTCCCCTCTCCTCCTCTCCCCTCTCCTCCTCTCCCCTCTCCTCCTCTCCCCTCTCCTCCTCTCCACTCTCCTCCTCTCTGCTCTCCTCCTCTCCCCTCTCCTCCTCTCCCCTTCTCCTCCTCTCCTCCCCTCTCCTCCTCTCCCCTCTCCTCCTCTCCTCCTCTCCTCCTCTCTCCTCCTCTCCCCTCTCCTCCTCTCTGCTCTCCTCCTCTCCGCTCTCCTCCTCTCCTCTCTCCTCCTCTCCTCCTCTCCCCTCTCCTCCTCTCCTCCTCTCCTCCTCTCCTCTCTCCTCCTCTCCCCTCTCCTCCTCTCCGCTCTTCTCCTCTCCATCCCTCTCCACTCTCCTCCTCTTCATCCCTCTCTCCTCTCCTCCTCTTCATCCCTCTCCACTCTCCTCCTCTTCATCCCTCTCCACTCTCCTCCTCTTCATCCCTCTCCACTCTCCTCCTCTTCATCCCTCTCCACTCTCCTCCTCTTCATCCCTCTCCACTCTCCTCCTCTTCATCCCTCTCCACTCTCCTCCTCTTCATCCCTCTCCGCTGTCTCCCATGTCTCCTGTTCTGCAAACTAAAAACCCTTCATAGCAGAGTCTCCTCTCCTCCCCTCTCCTCTCCTCCTCTCCTCTTCTCCCCTCTCCTCCTCTCCTCCTCTCTGCTCTCCTCTCTCCTCCTCTCCTCTCCTCTCTCCTCCTCTCCCCTCTCCTCCTCTCCCCTTCTCCTCCTCTCCTCCCCTCTCCTCCTCTCCCCTCTCCTCCTCTCCTCCTCTCCTCCTCTCTCCTCCTCTCCCCTCTCCTCCTCTCTGCTCTCCTCCTCTCCGCTCTCCTCCTCTCCTCTCTCCTCCTCTCCTCCTCTCCCCTCTCCTCCTCTCCTCCTCTCCTCCTCTCCTCCTCTCCCCTCTCCTCCTCTCCTCCTCTCCTCCTCTCCTCTCTCCTCCTCTCCCCTCTCCTCCTCTCCACTCTCCTCCTCTTCATCCCTCTCCACTCTCCTCCTCTTCATCCCTCTCCACTCTCCTCCTCTTCATCCCTCTCCACTCTCCTCCTCTTCATCCCTCTCCACTCTCCTCCTCTTCATCCCTCTCCACTCTCCTCCTCTTCATCCCTCTCCACTCTCCTCCTCTTCATCCCTCTCTCCTCTCCTCCTCTTCATCCCTCTCCACTCTCCTCCTCTTCATCCCTCTCCACTCTCCTCCTCTTCATCCCTCTCCACTCTCCTCCTCTTCATCCCTCTCCACTCTCCTCCTCTTCATCCCTCTCCGCTCTCCTCCTCTTCATCCCTCTCCGCTCTCCTCTTCATCCCTCTCCACTCTCCTCTTCATCCCTCTCCACTCTCCTCCTCTTCATCCCTCTCCACTCTCCTCTTCATCCCTCTCCACTCTCCTCCTCTTCATCCCTCTCCGCTGTCTCCCATGTCTCCTGTTCTGCAAACTAAAAACCCTTCATAGCAGAGTCTCCCCTCTCCTCCTCTCCTCCTCTCCTCCCCTCTCCTCCTCTCTGCTCTCCTCCTCTCTGCTCTCCTCCTCTCCGCTCTCCTCCTCTCCTCCTCTCTGCTCTCCTCCTCTCCCCTTCTCCTCCTCTCCTCCCCTCTCCTCCTCTCCCCTCTCCTCCTCTCCCCTCTCCTCCTCTCCGCTCTCCTCCTCTCCTCTCTCCTCCTCTCCCCTCTCCTCCTCTCCCCTTCTCCTCCTCTCCTCCCCTCTCCTCCTCTCCTCCTCTCCCCTCTCCTCCTCTCCTCCTCTCTCCTCCTCTCCTCCTCTCCTCCTCTCCCCTTCTCCTCCTCTCCTCCCCTCTCCTCCTCTCCTCCTCTCCCCTCTCCTCCTCTCCTCCTCTCTCCTCCTCTCCCCTCTCCTCCTCTCCGCTCTCCTCCTCTCCTCTCTCCTCCTCTCCTCCTCTCCCCTCTCCTCCTCTCCTCCTCTCCTCCTCTCCTCTCTCCTCCTCTCCCCTCTCCTCCTCTCCACTCTCCTCCTCTTCATCCCTCTCCACTCTCCTCCTCTTCATCCCTCTCCACTCTCCTCCTCTTCATCCCTCTCCACTCTCCTCCTCTTCATCCCTCTCCACTCTCCTCCTCTTCATCCCTCTCCACTCTCCTCCTCTTCATCCCTCTCCACTCTCCTCCTCTTCATCCCTCTCCACTCTCCTCCTCTTCATCCCTCTCCTCCTCTTCATCCCTCTCCGCTCTCCTCCTCTTCATCCCTCTCCACTCTCCTCTTCATCCCTCTCCGCTCTCCTCCTCTTCATCCCTCTCCGCTCTCCTCCTCTTCATCCCTCTCCACTCTCCTCCTCTTCATCCCTCTCCACTCTCCTCCTCTTCATCCCTCTCCGCTGTCTCCCATGTCTCCTGTTCTGCAAACTAAAAACCCTTCATAGCAGAGTCTCCTCTCCTCCCCTCTCCTCTCCTCCCCTCTCCTCCTCTCCTCCTCTCCTCCCCTCTCCTCTCTCCTCCTCTCCCCTCTCCTCCTCTCCCCTCTCCTCCTCTCCTCCTCTCTGCTCTCCTCCTCTCCCCTCTCCTCCTCTCTGCTCTCCTCCTCTCCCCTCTCCTCCTCTCTGCTCTCCTCCTCTCCCCTCTCCGCTCTCCTCCCCTCCTCTCCGCTCTCCTCCTCTCCCCTCTCCTCCTCTCCCCTCTCCTCCTCTCCTCCTCCTCTCTGCTCTCCTCCTCTCCTCCTCTCCTCCTCTCCGCTCTCCTCCCCTCCTCTCCGCTCTCCTCCTCTCCACTCTCCTCCTCTCCATCCCTCTCCGCTCTCCTCCCCTCCATCCCTCTCTCCTCTCCCCTCTCCATCCCTCTCCGCTCTCCTCCTCTTCATCCCTCTCCACTCTCCTCCTCTTCATCCCTCTCCACTCTCCTCCTCTTCATCCCTCTCCACTCTCCTCCTCTTCATCCCTCTCCGCTGTCTCCCATGTCTCCTGTTCTGCAAACTAAAAACCCTTCATAGCAGAGTCTCTTGGTGTGTATGTACTATATGTCCGCGTGCAGGGCTGTACAGTGCAAGATATATATTGCATGTGCTACAGCAACATCGGTCTGTGCGATGAATGGATTTACTTCAGTAGCACTGGTGCGATAGGCATTCGGTTCATATCAATACTCTTATTTTGAAAATCCTGTGGCAACTCTCATTTCCGCCAAGCGCAGCTCCAGCCATAATATCTATGGCTCCGGCAGCTAACAATGTTCGGTTCATATCGATACTCTTATTTTGAAAATCCCGTGGTGTCGTATCCGCTCGGCTCCACAGCACACAGCAGTACTCGTCTCAGTAGTAGCAGTAGCGTCTGGAACACGCACATTGCAACATAGCAAGGCTAGTGTGCCTATTTCGCGACCCAAAACAAATCCCTGCTGTTTTATTCCGCAACGGGTCAAATGCATCTAACATGCTTTGCAATCCTCGCCATTCCTTTATGACCACGTTGTGTTAAAGTCCGAAATTAACGTTACGTTAGCGTAAGCTAACAACAAGCTAACCCTGTTCAGAGCCATAGAGAACAGCAGAGTGGGGACTGGGAAGGAGGGGGGGGCAGGCATTCTTTTCTGTGTGTGTGTGTGTGTGTGTGTATGTGTGTGTGTGTGTGTGTGTGTGTGTGTGTGTGTGTGTGTGCGTGCGTGCGTGCATTTGAAAAGATCAGATGAAGTCAGACGAGTATATTTTATTGATAGTAAATGTACTGAGGGTGGACAGATAATGTTGATATTTAAACATAAAAAATACAATACATAATAAGTGTATTCATGATCATCATGCAACATAAAACAATTGCAGGAACGGTTTGGGAGAGGAAGGGGTTTTAGGTTGCGTGTTGTGAGTTCCAAAAAAATTTACTTAAAGTTTAAAGCTCAATATATCAAAACGTGGCACTTTATAGTGAACAGGAGGTCTATTTGTATTAAAAACAGATAGATTGTTTTTCATTTAAATGTCTGGAAGAGCTAAATAATTTTTTTTCAAATTATATTTTCGTTACCTTTTTTGAGGGAGAAAAGACCATGAGGAGATAGGCCGCTAGCGGGGAGCTAGGTGAGATAGCACAACCAAGAGAGATAGAACTTTTAACATCTTAAGCCAGAGTGGTCCGGTACCGGTACGAGAATGACATCACGCCATAAATCCATCTCTACAGAATGTATGAATTAATGTTGCTTTTTTTTCTTCAAATGTAGCCAAGAGTAAAGACCCTAACCCTGTCAAAACAGTAGTCAAAGTGTATATTTTCAGTTTGTTTACCAATGATTTTAAATGTTATTAGTGAAATATCAGTTTATAGAAATCTCAGTGCATCGAGTCGTAAAAAGGCGAGGATTGTCATGAGGATTTGGCGCAATCTAACTTGAGTGTAGTCTTTTGAGAGAAGAGACCCAGGGCTTTCGATGGGCTTTCGATAAAAAAAAAACTCACGCCAGCCCCTGTCAATCATCTGACTTCTTTTTCGTTTTTTTTCCCTCTTTATATATATATCATATTTGAATATTGCCATAAATTAGAACGCAGTTAGTTTCTCTACCTTTCTGTGAACGTCTAGCAAAAAAATGCATTTTTTTCAGTGCCTCTGTGCTTGTTGTCTTAGACAGTTAGCCTCTGGTATGCGTGCCATTAGCGTTAGCCACGCTTCTAGGCCTCTTTTCTTTTGGAAAGAATGATAAAAAAAAAGAATTATAATAAAAATATTATATAATTATATAATATTCGACTAAGAGGTTGGCAGTCGACTACGGCTCCGATCTACGGCTTTCGATCGATTATTCGACAAATCGGGGTCAGCCCTAGTTCATACTATATGCATTTCCTTAAAAAAGAAACATGGAAAGAGAAACTTAAAAACCTAATCAGTGATAAAAAGAAAATAGCAATGGAGCTAGTTGATTGACTGAGCTCTTAACACATTGGGCGCCGGGGGTTGTGCCCATCATTGTACCCAGTCTGCCACCATTGAAAGCCTATGGAGATGTTTACCTTCTTTGCAGGGCTATAACTTTTTAAATTGTATTGCTATATTGACATTACTATGGCCCATTCAACATCGATTATCTATCGTTCAGGATGTGGGAACGTTATATTTTTTCATTCATACATTGTTGTGTTAATACTGTCTAGAATATAAGTATGTTTTTAAGGTTTTCTGCTGTAATTCCAAAAACGAGAGTTATAGGCCCTGACGCATATGATAGATTATCGATTGGCGTTTCTTTCCTTTACACGCTATATTAAAAAATTCAAATGTATATGATCGGTATAAATTATGCTTCATCATGCATGAAGGAAAGGGGGGGGGTCGTTTTTAATTCCTTGATCGTCAGTAACAGCTTTATTTAGTATGGGTTGATATGTTGAGCAGATGGTTTGCAGTGAAATTAATAAACAATCGGGCTGAAAATAACATTAGTGTCCCCTTACCGTTCGCCGATGAGACTGGAGGAAAAAGATCCCAATTATTTGACGCCGATCTCCTAGATCCATTTCCGGTTTGTATGGCACAATAAACGCCGAAATCATATAGATTATTGCGTTTCGAAAGCGATCCCATGCACCCGAGTGTTTGTCTGGAGTCCCGTAACAAGATATCACTGCCGGAGGGATTTCCTCGACGCACCGATCGCCACTTCCGGTTTTGGCGAGAGTGTAACTCGCCCGACCATCCACCAGGTGGCGGTATTGAGGCGTTGCAATCTCATACAGGGTGCCGCTGCAGTCCGGAGGGAGGCTGGATGAATTATGAATGCCATGGCAAAAAAATTTAATATTGATCCCAAAAACAATTTACGCCGTTGTTGCCGTTCAACGCATGGCGGGCAAAAACTACTTTCGCCGTTCTTGGCGACCAATGTGTTAATAAAGGACTAACACTAGAGTAGACAACAGATAAATATAAGTTCTTAATTACATTTGCTTTATTTTGTGGCTGTACATTTCTTTTAACATAGTATACACTGAAGTAAAACAGATCTATACTCCGATTTACATTGGGATAAGAAAGTTTGAAATAGCTTATTTTCCAGGCATCTACATAAGAAAAAAAATTACGTGAATATTGCCCACATTGATGGTAAAATAAATCACAGATTGGACGTTTAAAGGAAAGAGAAGAGATACTTACAGTGTATTCTGATGTCCAGATGTAGAGGAGACAGAGAGCAGAGAGACAAAACAGAAGCACACAGTTAGTGATGAAAAACATTCAATCACTTCATTGTTGTAAGGTGTGATTACATTGAACATAGTGACTTGCAATTGTATATTCCATATTTTTAGGGTGGATAGCAGTCTTTGTTTGTTCTATTTTTTGTTTGAGAGGACACACCCTGTGCCTGCCTGTCTACGCTCTCTCTATTATCCCTCTAATTACAGACGCAGGGTCAGCTGTGGGGAAGCTCTGGGAGCAGCTGCTGGACGTCTGTGTGCTGAGTGCTGCACCTACTTAGACCGGGCGCAGATGGCATCATGCTGCCAGATCGTAGCTTAGTGTTGCCCAGTCAGTCACAGTTCTTTGCTCGTTCATAGTTAGTCGTATTCTGTATCCTTGTCTCGTGTCTTACCTGTTCTGTCTCTCCTTTTCCCCCAGTCCCTCATCTGGCTCCCCGTGCTTGTCTCTACTCCTGGACCCCTTGCCTGACCTCTGCCTGCCTGGCTCCCCGTGCTTGTCTCTACTCCTGGACCCCTTGCCTGACCTCTGCCTGCCTGGCTCCCTGTGCTTGTCTCTACTCCTGGACCCCTTGCCTGACCTCTGCCTGCCTGGCTCCCCGTGCTTGTCTCTACTCCTGGACCCCTTGCCTGACCTCTGCCTGCCTGATGACTCTCCTTCGTTGCCTACACCCCGGACCATATGAGGAACTCGCTAACGTGTATGACCTCCCCGCTTGTCTGACTACCCCGCTCCTTCTCATAGCCCCTGGAGAGTACGAGTATCCCCTGGCTTTACCAACCACTGCCTGGACCATTATACAATAAAGTACCCGTCTTTTGGGTTATAGCAAGTCCTGTCTGCTGTCTCTGTGTTTGCACATTGGGCTCTTAGTTCAGTTGTGACAGGACACTTATTTTGGGTAGTTGACATAATAGCCTACCTGTCCACATGGACATTTCAGAATATATATATAGCGTGTGTAGAATTACAATTAATGAAAGACTTGATGTCATGTTTTTTCCCTGTTCGGAAATTAGATGAGTGCTTAGTGTCACTTGAATTAGAGCAGTGAACACAATATCCACATCTGTAGAACCCTAGAGGCGGTTTTGGTAACCAAGTGGGTGGAGAGAGAGGTGGTAGATTGGTTTGGTAACCAAGTGGGTGGAGAGAGAGGTGGTAGATTGGTTTGGTAACCAAGTGGGTGGAGAGAGAGGTGGTAGATTGGTTTGGTAACCAAGTGGGTGGAGAGAGAGGTGGTAGATTGGTTTGGTAACCAAGTGGGTGGGAGAGAGAGGTGGTAGATTGGTTTGGTAACCAAGTGGGGAGAGAGAGGTGGTAGATTGGTTTGGTAACCAAGTGGGGAGAGAGAGGTGGTAGATTGGTTTGGTAACCAAGTGGGTGGAGAGAGAGGTGGTAGATTGGTTTGGTAATCAAGTGGGTGGAGAGAGAGGTGGTAGATTGGTTTGGTAATCAAGTGGGTGGAGAGAGAGGCGGTAGATTGGTTTGGTAACCAAGTGGGTGGAGAGAGAGGCGGTAGATTGGTTTGGTAACCAAGTGGGTGGAGAGGCGGTAGATTGGGTCAAACTATGTAACACTCTAAACTTTCTAAAGGGACAAGAGGAGGTTGTGAACAAGTATCTTTCATGGCCGGGTCAGTTTTCAAGACTGCCACGACTGCGTTTCTGATTTCATGTGGTTCTTTGACCAATAGACTCTGTTGGTGAGCATCGCATTTTGGTAGGCTATCCTCCACTGCGGAAACCTTCTTTCATTTCTATGGATTTTATTTAAAATTCTCCCTCCTTTTAATTTAATTTTTTTTACAATTTCTGCGAAGACATAGAAAGTCTTTTAGGATGATTGCTATCACTCTAAGAAGAGGGGTTTGCTATAGATTGTTGAATCTAGGTCTGCATCTCTGCCCTTGTACAGTAAGTATACTGTATGTTGAGATCCAAGCAATGAATTTACTCAATATCATATTCTTTTTTTTATTATTATCTTTTCCCCCCTCCTTTTTCCGTTTTTCTCCCCTCCCAATGTTAGTTGTTATGCCAATTCCCAATCCTCTTCCTGGTCGTTGCGCACTCTACCCCCTACCGTCGGTCCGCGAGGGCGGAGACTATCACATGCTTCCTCCGACACATGTGTACCCAGCCCACCACTTATTTTCCCCTGGCAGGGGGGACTCTCACTGGGAGAGTGTAACGCGTGGACGGATCACACTACCTCTCTTAGATCCTTCCCTCGCTGTGCAGGCGCCCCGACCGAACTGTAGGAGTCGCTGTCCACAACGACCCAGACCCACCCACCGGCTTCCCTCCCGCTGACTCTGCCAATTGAGCCAGTATGACGGCCGGTCAAGCCGGAGGCAACGCTGACAGCCGGATTCGATACCAGTGTCTCTCGCGTTGGTGACAAGCGCTTAGTCCGCTGCGCCACCCAGCCGCCTTCTCAATATCATATTCTGAAGTAAAAGAAAGGAATGTCGAAGTAGAATTAATGTAGGCCTCTAGCTCATTTGAGGTACCATATCATACCATAAAAACATCATCGATATACCTCCACTAAAGGGAAAGGGGTTAGATGAGGCATTATAGATACATTTCTCTTCCCAAAAGCCCATTACTAGACAGGCATAGTGAGAAGCAACTACCCATACTTACATATTGAAAAAAGTTCTTAGATAAAAATCTGTTCAATAAGTGTCAATAAAAATGTAGGGCCTCCAGGACGAGTTCTTAACCCTTTCACTGCCACACGACAGCCGGTTAACCCTTTCACTGTGACAATACAGAAGGTTAGCCCTTTACTATCACACAACCGACGGCGATGCTCCATCATTAGCATTATTAGCTCCGCGGTTGTGTGATAGTAAAGGGCTAACCTTTTGTCGTGTGGAAGTGAAAGGGTTAAATGGGATGCAGGCGTAGAGGGTTAGGGGTTATGAGTTCTTAAATACCGATATTGTCCAATTCTTAATTTCCGATACCGATATCAACCGATACCGATATATGCAGGGTTCCCCCCCCCCAAAAAACAGAATAATTTCAGGTAATTAACATTACATATCTCTTGTTGTGGAATTAACACAACATTATGCATACTTTTGACAATAAATAAAATCAGAATTTGTTCTTACTTGCTTGCCTGGGTAAATAAAAGTTATAGAAATGTTTAAAAATTTTAATAAAAATAAAAATTTTAAAACCGATACCGATATTTTCCGATATCACATTTTAATGCCAATATCGGCCTGTGACGTACGTGGGTTGGTCATTATCATTATTACTGTATTTTGGAAGACCATGTGAACATCAGATTAGTATCATGAGTTGGGTTATGTTGTTCTTGGTGGTGTGATGTCATCTTTTAATGCTGCTTCTTCTCTTCTACCCAGAGACCACTCATCCTCCTGAGTGAGCTGATTGCACCTGCTTGATTACACCTGTGGGCAGTTAGTTGGATGAGTGGATATAAGCTGGAAGATGACACACACACGGGGCCCTCATTTATGGAAATCACTGCCACGTCTCAGAGTGGAGTGAGGAGGCTGCCGTCTCGCCTATCTGTTGCCTATGGAGTGTGGATTAAACCCCATAGCTGTGGTGTCCTATGATGGGCACGTGGTTGTATTGACTATTAAGTGTTTGTTTGTTTACATGTATGTATTGTTCGTCCACCCCTACCTTTTCCCCTTTTTGCATTATGGTGGAGGTTTAAATCCCTACTACCATAAATATATAATTTACTATTTGGAAAACGTCTTGTGTTGTGTCTTCTTTTACCTATACCTGGGACCTTGATTTGAACGCATTTACTGAGAGAGGCTGTTTTTGCTCATGTGCAGCCGGCTCCAGTTACTATATTGTGTGGTCAACAGACCTTCGTACATGACACGGCCGATAATATCGGACATCCCTAGTTCACATCCAAAGTGTCAATTACTTTAAGGACATCTGTTGTATCTCCTAAATAGGAAGGAAGTTCCAAAACATATTAATTTGAATAAAGAAGTCAACATATTGAGACAAAGGTTCCAACCAAAGCTTGAAACAATAGGGTGAAGGAGTTTTTTTTCTTTCTAGAGATGTATGTATTTTGTGCACGCAATAGAATATAGGGCAAATATGATATTCTCTAAAAATAAAGATGATAGATATTACAAATATTCTTAAATGAGGTCCAACAGATGAGTGACACTAGCTGGATTAAGGCTGGAAGAGGGTAGGAACCTGGAGCTTCTCTGTTAGTGTCACAGCCAGGGCTTTTCTCGCCCCTGTGTGTGTCAGCGGGTTCCCAGGCCCATACATGGTCCTTCCTGTCTCCACCTCACAACCTCTGTCTTCCTGGGCGCGGCCTACACACCTGAGAACCCTCACATCATCAAGGAGCCGGGATAAAGACGCCTGCACTCCTGTCACTCCTTGTCCGAGTGTTGTTTTCACCTCCCGTGGTATAGGACTCTATTCAGACCTCAGCGTTCATGGAATCGTGTCTTCTTGTGCCCCAGTGACTTTTTGCTCCATACTAACTCTTGTTCTCTGATGTCCAGGACCTCACCTCTCCGGACCACACCTGAACCACGGACCCTCACCAGCCTGAACCATCACGGACCTCACACTGTAACGTTTGGGCTTTCTATCCTCTCACAGGAGTGGAAGCCCTACTGCCATCCCATAGTACGTCACCCTGTCTCTGCAATTATCTCTGATTGATTGTCACCTGTTGTATGATGTCACTAATTACTGTGTGTTGTATGCTGGGTATTTTGCCCTTTATAGTAACCCTCTGTTCTCCTGTCTGTTGTCGGTTCTTCAACAGTGTTACTGGGGGCAGTCGTCCACGGGCAGAAGTGGAACATCTGGCCCGGTGGCGTCTATTTTATTTTTTTTTTTATCCACTTTTTCTCCCATTTTCTATATTTTCTCGCATCCTAATTTCGTATCATCCAATTCAACCCTCCCCTGTCACGAACGCTGTTTCTTGCCTCCCACAAGCCGGCTGCAATGTGGACTAAGTCATACATAGCACAAGTCCCCTCCGGTACTTGAGGTAACAGCAGTCGCATCTTTTCACCTGCGCAGCTCGATCTCTCAGTGGCGAGGAGTAACGCGTGGGAGGCTCACGCTGCCCCCGACACTTCCTGATTCTACTGCGCAGGCGCACCAACCGACCTGTAGGAGTCGCTGTCCAAAACGCCCGATCCCCACCCATCAGTTTCCCACCCTCTAATACGGCCAATGTGTATTAGTATGAACGACCAGCTAAACTGAAAACAATGTGGAGAGCTGGATTCGAACACGCGAACCCAGCGTCTCCACATTGGTGGCGAGTGCCTTGCCCACTACACCACCTAGCCGCCCATGAAGGTGGCATCTATTCTTATCCTAACGCATGTTTGCTTCCGCGTTCACGTTTTGCGAATCTGATTGGCCACTGACGTGTCTGGTGCGATCTGATTGGCCACTGCCATTTCTGGTGCGATCTGATTGGCCACTGACGTTTCTGGTCATGTGACATGTGCGCCCAATCGCGTGACGCGCCCATTTCCGCCTCGACCAGCAGCAAGCTACCTAACGCCTAGTTTATCACTGGTTAAGCTTAGGCGACTCTTTCGAAGTTGGTTAAGGTTAGAGTTTGAAATCAGGGCTGGCGTTCTATCGCCCTGCTCTAAGACAAACACTAACCTTAACCAACTTCGAAAGAGTGCCTAAGCTTAACCGGCGAAAGAAACAGGCGTCACACGATTGGCGCAGATGTCACATGACCAGACACGTCAGTGGCCAATCAGAGCGCAGAAGGCGAGCGTTAGGATAAGGATAGACGCGGCCCGTTGTTGTTATTATGTTTTGCTAGTTTGCTTCTTTCTTGAGAACGTGTCTCTTTTCCTAAGTTACCTCTCAGTTGTAACCTGGCTACATTTATGCTTTTCTGTACCATTATCTTTTGCTCTAGTGTTTCTGATAATAAAAGAACACGGTATTTGAGAAGAGCAACACCATCTCCGCCTCCTTCTTCCATTCTACAATTGGACTCAACATTCTTACCTTGAATCGTAACACACACACTAGGGCTGACCCCTATTAGTCTATTAGTCGACTAATCGGTCGAAAGGAGCCGTAGTCGACTGCCAACCTCTTAGTCGAATACAAAAAATATATATATATATATATATATATATATATATATATATATATATATATATATAATATATATATTTTTTGTATCATTCTTTCCAAAAGAAAAGAGGCCTAGAAGCGTGGCTAACGCTAATGGCACGCATACGAGAGGCTAACTGCCTAAGGGCCCGCGTCCACCTAGCGCATATTTAGGACCGCACGCGTCTGTTTTCAATGTATTACAATGGGGAGGGAGCGCATGCGGCCCCATGCGGCCGCCTCTAGGAAGTGCGCTGCCGTCGGCTTCTTTCTTCAGCGCCTTTATGCGGCCGCACAAGCCAGAGAGTTGAAACTGGCTGAACTTTTCTAGAGCGGTGCGCCGAGCGCATATTCAAACAACCAATCACAGCCAGTCATCTACCACTCTGCTTGTAACCTGACACCGGAGCTGCCTGCCTGTCTGGCTGTCTCCACACAGACCATTGAGATCCGCGACAAAACTAATAATAATAACTACACGAATACACTACTAAAAAGCTAATAAAAAGCAAAGGGCGAACTGTGGTGTCAGGCAATAACTATATATATAATTAATATACAATAAAGTTATTCAAATATGCTATAATATGTGCAAAACCGCGGCATGGCTGTAGATTTCTTTCTGTCATCTACAAGATGCGCGTCAAGCCAGCTCTGCCGGCGCACTCCCAGCATGTTTCACGGAGAAATATGCGCTAGGTGGACGCGGGCCCTAAGAAAACAGGCACAGAGGCACTGAAAGAGGATTTCACCCATCTAATGAACACACTAGACTAGACAAATATCAAGATGTATCCATCAGTGGACCAATTGCATGCTTTTGCAGAGGACAAGAAGCCTTCCGTCGACTCCTTCAGACATTAAGCACCCCCCACAGCCCAAATGGAATGATACAAAAAATTAAACATTTTAAATATATATATTTTTTTTTAATATTTTTTTTTTGGCGTTTTATCGCTTTATTGCTACTGGGCAGTCTAGTAGAGAGAGACAGAGGAGGAATGGGAGACAGAGTGGGGGGAAGACATTCGGCAAATAACGACGGGTTCTGGCAGGGGCGGACCTAGCACATTTGGCGCCCTAGGCGAGATTCACCACTGCGCCGCACTACGCTCAATTCTATAAACACTTGACCGATACCCATCAATGCACAGCGCTCTAGCATGTTCTGACTGTGAACACCTAAAGCTGAGGCTCAGACCGACCGACCGTTTTAGATTTTTGGCTCATTTTTTTTATGTAAAAATAATGGTTGCCGATATAGAGGGGGGCGCCAAAACTGCACAGAAAAAAAAATTAAATTAAATTTTTTTTTTTTTTTTTTTTTTGTCGCCCCCCTCTGGGTGGCGCTCTAGGCGACCGCCTATATTGCCTGTAGGAAGGTCCGCCCCTGGGTTCGGGAGTCGAACCCGGGTCGGCCGTGTCGCGGCTGAGCACGCTATGTGGTTCGCCACTGGGGCGCCCCCATTTTAAATATATTATACTTTTTTTTTCTTTTTTTTTAGTCGACCAATAGTCGACTAACGGCTAATTTTGGCCAATCATAGTCGACCATCCAAATCCTTAGTCGGGGACAGCCCTAACACACACACACACCCACCCAGTCTGTCACTCCTCCACTCCTTGACCCTTGACCCTTGTCTCTGAGCTCCTCTCACCACCCTGGACCTTGCTTCCCATCCTCTCATTAAATATTCTAAACCGCTCCCTTCTCCTGTGCCTGTGTCCTGCGCCTGGGTTCTAGAAAAGACACCTAACCATAACAGTTAGATACATATAGACTTAGAGTTTCAATGTTTCTACTATACTATATTTCTATTAGTGAGAACAGTGTGTGTGTGTGTGTGTGTGTGTGTGTGTGTGTGTGTGTGTGTGTGTGTGTGTGTGTGTGTGTGTGTGTGTGTGTGTGTGTGTGTGTGTGTGTGTGTGTGTGTGTGTTGACTCACCTGTGATGGTGAAGGGATAATAGTTCCACGCTTTCTCTGTAACATAGAAGATGTTGGGCACCACGGCTCGAGCCCAACTGGGCAACTTACTGCAGACAGAGAGAGGGGGGGGGGGGGGTATTACATGGATATTACAGGGCGGCACAGCAAGGAGGTACTGGGTTCGAACCCCAGCAGGGGGCCTTTCTGTGTGTGGTCTGCATGTTCTCCCTGTGTTTGCGTGGGTTTCCTCTGGTAGTGGGTACCCTGGTTTCCTCCCACACCATGAAGACATGCAGGCAGGGACTACAAGTGGAAACTAGCTCATTAGCTTAGCTTAGCTAATTCTGGCACAGTTACATTGGTGTGAAAACTGAAGATGTTGATTAATGTGCACTGTCCCTGGGTAAATAAAATAAATACTTAACTTAACTAACATGACTTTTGATGAATTGCCTCCTTCTTCACTGCAGAAATGATCTGTTAAAAGTGTAATAAGCACACTTGTCAAAAGAAGATTTTACTAGGAGAGCATTAAACCTTTCACTGCCGCGCCACCAAAATGCTTAATCCTTTAAAAAAATTTTAAACTTAAATTTGTATTGACATTTATAGCCATACAACACTTAGACAATACTTAAAATGACATCAAACACATAATAATACACTGACATGGGTCCTTTGAATTCCTGATGATATATGGCTGTGTTCAGCAGCCCAGACCCCCATAAGAGGGACCCCCCCCCCTCCCGCCATCCCCCCCGAGAAATAGGACTCCCCCACATCCCAGGTCCGCCCGCGCGGGGCAGAGCACTCAGCGACACTGGTCCCTTGAATTAAATTGGGCTAGGTTCAGTAGAGGAGCGAGGGGTGGTACTCCCCCCCCCACCTAGCCAAGTCCGCTACCTCCCATGTCACCAAGAACCCCACCCCACACACATCGACCCCACAACATACAAGACCCCACTCTCCCGGGCCAAACCACGGAAATGATGGCCCCCCTCCCCCACTGGCCCCCACTCCCCCATATCCCACGTCCGCTATGCGCGGATCTGAGCACCAGCGACACGGGTCCCTTGAATTAATTGGGCCAGGCCCAGTAGAGGGGAGGGACCGAGCCTCCCCCCCACCGAGCCAAGCCCGCTACCTCCCATGTCACAGAGAGCCCCACCCCACGCACACCGACCCCACAACACACAAGACCCCACTGGGCAAAGCTCAGCCGCTCTGACCCCCATAAGAGAAACCCCTCCCTCCCGCCATCCTCCCTGAGAGACAGAACACCCCCATATCCACCATGCGCGGAGCCGAGCACCCAGAGCCCCCACCCACCCCCGCCCGACCGCCAGGCCCCCGGGAACCCCAAGCCCAGGCCCGCAGAAGGCCAGAGCACCACGCCTCAATGGCCCCCAGACCCCCCGCGACCCCAAGCCCGGTGTCCCCCCGGCCCGGCGACCAGACCGCCCAGGCCACGGCGGCCAAGGGCCTCAAGGAACCCCACCCCACCCATACCGACCCTACAACACGCAATGCCCCCCCCTCCCGGGTCGAACTGCCGGAACGATGGCCTCTCCCCCCGACATTCCCCCCCACTGAACAAAGCCCGCCCACTTCTGTACCTCCCATGTCACTGATATCACCATGTACATTTATAGCAAACGCTAACATGACTTACAAAATAAAACTGAAAACAAAATAGGCCATATAATTAGCACTTCCCAGTTTTTGCCCCCGTTGGCGGGTTGGAGGGGAATCAGCTCTCCTTGGGAGAGGTCCCCCCCCTAGTGACAGAGTTATCCCCAATGGAGATTTTCCCAAGTTCCTATTATTGTCCGACATTTTTAGAATTTCTGTCCTTCACAAATGATCATGTGCACATTCAAAGCAACTGCTATTCTAACATAACTCAAAGAAAAAAGACAACATTTGGTGCTCCCATGGTGTTAGAGGATCTTAATCGTATCCCTCTGTTCCCTGTTGGAAGGGTGAGGAGTAATGGCTCTCCTAGTGAGAGGGCTCCCCCTAGTGGCGAAGTGTGCACTATATAAGTCCAACATTTGTTCTGTGAACGGCCTCAGAGCTCCCGGTCAATGCTCTGAATTTGTTGTGTTCATTTGTATTGTGTGTCACGTGTAATCCTGTAGTTCCTTCATACCAGTCCATCGTGTATTATTCCCCAATATGTTTCCTAATCAGCGTGTCCCTTTTTAAAAAAAATTATCAAATCGTTTGTCTATAATGTGTGTATTGTAAATCATAGTGTTAATTATTCTAAATAGTTTTCTTATACTTCTTGGGGTAACTGTTCAATTATCTTTCCTCTGTTGATTTTGTCTTGTATCCTTCCTTGGATCACCATGGCCCTTCACTTCTCTTCTCCTCCATGTCCCTTTCTCGTGTCCCTTTGTCGTTCTTCATAGTTGATCTGCTTTGAATCGGTTCAGGTCCCCTCTTTTCCTCTTTCCGTCCTCCTCTCCTCGTCCTCGTCTCTTGGTTCTGGTCCACCTGCGCGCCCTCTCCATCCTCTGTGTCAGCGTAGGCCTCTCCTTCCGCTCCCGGCACCTTCCATCCTCTCCACGCCATGTCCCTCGTCGCCTCCTGCACGTTGTTGGGACCTGGTTCTTTTCTTTTTCTGAATTTTCTTTATTTCTACATAGCTCCGACGCTTCATTGCCACCTCCGTTGGATTTTCAGTGTTACATTGTATGCTCCGTCAGTTCGAGCCCAGCGCTCCACATTTGCTTTCAGTTTAGCTGGCCGTCCGTACTAATACACATTGGCCGTATTAGGGGGTGGGAAACTGATGGGTGGGGATCGGGCGTTGTGGACAGCGACTCCTACAGGTCGGTTGGTGCGCCTGCGCAGTAGAATCAGGAAGTGTCGGGGGCAGCGTGAGCCTCCCACGCGTTACTCCTCGCCACTGAGAGATCGAGCTGCGCAGGTGAAAAGATGCGACTGCTGTTACCTCAAGTACCGGAGGGGACTTGTGCTATGTATGACTTAGTCCACATTGCAGCCGGCTTGTGGGAGGCAAGAAACAGCGTCCGTGACAGGGGATGGTTGAATTGGATGATACGAAATTGGGATGGGAGAAAAATATAGAAAATGGGAGAAAAAGTGGATAAAAAAAAAAACATTGTATGCTCCGCATTGTTCCTAATCCAATCTGCGTGGTGGCCTGGTTAGCCTCTATGTTAGCTTGTAAGCTAGTTTGTATGTTAGCCTGTAGCTTCTCTGCACTGACATTCAGCGTCCCGCTAGCTTGTTCTACCTGTTGCATCATTGCCTCGTGTTGAGTCTTTAACTTCTGTGTATTTACTTCATCTGGGGTTGCTTTTCTTTCATTTGTCCTCGGTTAACCCTTTCAAGGGCGACAATACACAGAAGGTTAACCCTTTCACTGCCGTGATAGTAAAGGGTTAACCTTCTGTCGTGTGGCAGTGAAAGGGTTAAAGACGAACGGCGCATGAAGGACTTCTCTGCGAAGCGCCCTTGTGATGGGTGTCTGTTACCATAGCAACTTAAGTGAGAGGTAATTTCATGGGTTCTTTTGCATTTTTTATTCGAAAAAATTGTTCTTGAAACCTTTGCTCCAATGAAGCAATTGAATTGAATTGAAAAAGTATGGACTCCCTCACCTATATGTATACCTCACACATGGAGAGTGTGTGCCGGTTTGTGTAACTCTGCTACAGTGTAACTACGACTCTGTGTGAAGACTCTGTATTATCTGCATTGTGTGTGAAATACAGAACTTTTATTCATGTGCTGCGGCTTCATCTCTACTCTGTTTGATTGACAGCAAGAACAATTTCTCCAGTAGGACAACATGCTCTGCCGTCATGTCGTGACAGCTGTAGAGAAAACCAGACTCCCCAAAGCTGCATTATGTCAACACTGACAGCTCTGTACTTTACTGGAGTATTATTAGGTTTGTATACTTGTACTTTTACTCAATTACATTTCAGAGAAAAAAAACATACAAATCTCACAGGTCCAACAATTTTAATTAGTATATTTGTTTCTATGGCCGAACTAACGTTAACATCCCTATGAATTGAAAATGCACTATGAATTGAAAATGGGGGACCCTGATGTAATCAAGACAAGTCTTTTTCTGGTCTGCATCCCCTTAACACTTGTGTGTATATTGAGCTGTACTGTATTGTACCCATTCTGCAATCTGTTAAATAAAGTTTTCATTCATTCATTCATTCATTCATTCATTCATTCATTCATTCATTCATTCATTCATTCATTCATTCATTCAATGTTATTAATCCTGTGGCCGCACTTTATTTAAAAACAGCCAATCAAATCCCCATCAATGGAAAATGAACCCGCCCATACCCATGCTGATTGGTCCTTGTGCAAGACTAGAAAGCGGGGATCTTTGATTAAACACCTGCTATCAGAGGAATAGACAGTCGGAAAAAAGTTTTAACTTTTTTAGTACTTAAGTACATTTAAAAGTAGAAACCGTTTGACTTTTACTCAAGTGTGTTTTTAGCCAGATACTTTGACTTTTACTTGAGTATGATTTTGAGACGGTACCCATACTTTCACTTTTCTGGGTACTTTTTACACCCCTCCACCTCCATCTGTCTGCTTGTTCCCTCGTTTTCTTTTTAAAGACATTCTGCTGGCCTCGTTTCTTCCAGCCCACAGCTTTAACACCAAAACCCAGTCTTCATGTCAAGAGTCAAGTCAAGAGTCAAGAGTTTTATTTGTCACGGCATACAAGTATACAATGAAATGCGGGGGGTCTTGCCCGCAACGATGTGCATAATACAATAGTAATATATAATATAATCCAATAGAACGACATTGTGCAATAAACAAGTAAACAAAGTAGGGCATATCGGTATATGTACATGAGTTATTTACAGAGCATGGTAGGACATGCTAGGTCCTGTGTTAGTGCAATACACTGTTAGCTACGGATGAGGCACTGGATCTTTATGTACATGCTATATTATACAATCTCAAGTTATACCAGGACTCCCTGGAAGAAGAGATCTTGTATCTCAATGGGACATTCCTGGATAAATAAATAAATAAATAAATAAATAAATAAATAAATAAATACATAAATAAATAAATAAATAAATAAATAAATAAATAAATAAATAAATAAATAAATAAATAAATAAATAAATAAATAAATTAATTAATTAATTAATAAATAAATAAATAAATAAATTAATTCATTCATTCATTAATTAATTAATAAATAAATAAATACGTTTTTTTTTTTTTTTAACTTAATTTTTTAGCGTTTATCGCTTTTCTGGTCAAGCATGACCGACAGATACAGGGTGAAACGGGATATAGATCAGGGGAAGACATTCTGATAAATGACGGCGGGTCCGGGAATCGAACTCGAGTCCACCAGATCCGTGACGCAGCACGGTTTTCCCCGACGCAGAAATAGCGCCGAGATATGCGGTGAGCTACTGGAGCTCCCTATAATAAATACTATTCTTAAAGTGACCTTTCCTTTTGTAAAGTGACCATAAGTGTGAGCGTGTGCAGCATGAGTGTGTGTGTGGAGAGTTCAGTGTTCAAGGCTCTGATGGCCTGGGGGAAGAAGCTGAGCCGAAGTCTCTCTGTCCTAGTTGCTGGTGTTCGCAGGCGTCCGCCTGACCTCAGCAGCATGAACAGGCTGTTGTTGGGGTGGTGAGGGTCTTTCATTATCCTGCAGGCTCTGGATTTGCACCTCTTGTTGTATAGGACCTGCAGGGGTGGTAGTGCAATACCCGTAGTACACTCGGCTGAGCGCACCACTCTCTGTAGGGCCTTCTTGTCCTGTGCCGTGCTGTTTCCCCATACCAGGCAGTGATGTTTCCAGTCAAGATGCTCTCTACAGCTCCGGAGTAGAAGGACTGGAGTATCTTCCCAGATACTCTGAACTTCCTTAACTGTCTCAGGTGGTAGAGGCGCTGCTTCGCCTTTTTTACGACTGAGTCTATGTGTGTTGTCCATGTCAGGTCCTCTGAGATGTGGACCCCCAGGTACTTAAAGCTGCTCACCCTGTCCACGGTAGCCCCGTTTATCCTCAGACAAACCCACACACTCAGAAATGTGTGTGGGTTTGTGTGTGTGTGTGTGTGTGTGTGTGTGTGTGTGTGTGTGTGTGTGTGTGTGTGTGTGTGGGGGGGGGGGTTATCAAAGGGATAGATTGCCAGTATATATTTTTCACTGCTTGCCAATGCAGCCCATTTATACTGCCAACCACGTTGTTGTTTTTAGTGTGTTTAGTGTTCATTTCATTAATGTCTTTTTCTCCATTTGTTGTGCTGTTTGAAGAAAAAGATAAACCCATCAACCACGATATGTTCCAGAAACAGCCTTCCCTCCTATCAATCACAAATTCAACCATTAACGCGTTGGGCGCCAAACCCGAGATAAGTCGGGTTAACTCGCCAGCGGTTGGGCGATATTTGTATTCATTATCCATCCAGGGAGCCTGGTGTTATCATAGGGAATGAGTCTGAGATCGCAAAAGTGCAATACCGGCCGCATCCTACCAGGCGGCGGGATCGAGCACCCTTTGAAACCTTGTGTCTTGGGCTGTGCGTCGATTATATGGGTCCGGGTCGGCTATTTTTCTCCGGGCAGGACGAGCGGTTATAATGGTCGGATTGAGAAGAATCAAATACTCCTTGATGTAAACAAGACGAAAGTCTTTCTCTGGTCTGCATCCCCTTAACAATTGTATGTATTGAGCTGTACTGTACTGTACCCATTCTGCAATCTGTTAATAAGGTTTTCAATCAATCAATCAATCAATCAAGCCTCAAAGTGAGTATTTAAGAAAATAAATCCAGTCCAAAAAACAGGACAACACTCAATAAAGAGGTATTGTAGAAAAAGAAACAAGCCACAACGGCACCTCCTAATAACAGAGTTTATATTGAAAACGTAAAACAATAAACCTCCACTAAGGGAGTTTATGTGCCGTAGTGGGCAAAAGACAGTTCCAAAAGAAACACAAGAAAACTGTCATGAAAAGAAACACTACCATAAAAGGCTCAGCCTCTATAAAACCAAGTGTAAAATAAAGCCAGTAGCCCAAAACAAGAATGGCTACAAAGAAGGCGAAATTCTGATTGGGGGAGAGATCAGGGCCCCGTTCCCCGTACCTGGCTAACTGAGTTAGCCGGATAATTTTCAGCATAGCTTGACTTAAGCCGGACCTTTCCGTTCCCCTAAGTCAGATTTTCTAAATCACCACGGTAACAGATCAGAAAGTTTGAACCTGGTCCGGAGCAGGGTTAAGTTCAGTTAGCTGGATGAACCATGGCCACGCCCTCGCAAAGAAATGCCAGCTCGCTTCCTGAAATATTTCTCACAGTCTAGATCCCATTATACCATTCTGAATTATGTTTTTGTGCTTCGTTTTCCTAGAGGGGGCTTTTGAAATGTATAATAATAGAACTAAATGCTGATAATAAATCATATTCAGCCTATAGATTTACTTTGTCCTAAATAAAATAATGCACGTCATATACGGCGCTCGGAGTCGCGATACACACTGCATGTGGTTATTTTAATAACGGCGCATTGCAAATGTGAATCCCGCAGGGATATTTTTAATGAATGAAACCTATCGGCCGTTTGGCTCTGATTAGTTTCATATATTCTCCGCTGTAGATTTGCTTAACGGAGCGCCCGGATTGTGTTTCATTCAAGCATAAAATTGAAGTGTCTATGCGTGGATTGTGGTCTTTGTGGATTATGAATTACGAGGAATCTGAGGATTGTTGAATTGTATCATCACTCACACGTTATTGTGATATTGTAACTGGGATTAAAATGAGATGCGCTGTTTGACGGATTTGAGCAATTGAATGAGCCGTTGACGTCACATTAATGCATTTGAGAATAAAGAGATAAAACTTCATTCAAAAGAAAAATATTCGAAACACGGGTCTCTTGTCCATTGATGGATACACAATGGATATATCCCGTCTGGCACAGTGGTGCAACGGCTAGTGCTCACTCCTGTCAAGCGGACGACCCTAGTTCGAAACCCTGCGTTTCCAATATAACTTTTTTGGAATATAATATTAATGACTATACGCAAAAGTAGCCTAGTTTTAAATTAAAATATTATAAATCTACATGCATTGAGGATGTCATTCTTTATATAGCTCTCAAAGTGCACCAAATTGAAGCATTTACATTGCAAAAAGAAAAACAAAAAATAGAAAAAGGGGGGATTCGAACGCGGGTTGTCCGCGTGAGAGGCATAAAGACCAACCATCACACCACGGTGCCAGACAAATAAAACATCCACCATACATCCATCAATGGACAAGAGAGCCGTATCCTTATTCTGAAAGAGTTGAACTAATTATTTTCGCTAGCAAGATCTCATTTGATTATTCATTCCATAAGCCTACTGCCAGCATGCACGTTTAAAGAAATATAATCTGATTGATTGGGGTAATGAGGGACTTAAAATTTGCCTATAGATTATGCATTTAACTTGTCGGTGAGGCTATTGAGCCGTACTGCATTGTACCCATTCTGCAATCTGTTAATAAAGTTTTAAATCAATCAATCAATCAATGCTGTAACTGAGGGGTTACAAAACCCTGACTGTATTAAAGATTGTGATAGATTAAACCACTGCTAATTATTATTATTATTACTTGCCAGACAGTACAGTTATAATATGGCAGACACTCAGAATAAGACGGCACGGTGACAAAGAAATATCATTTATAGTATTTATTATTATGCAGTAATTGTACAGAATGGGAATTAATGGTTGCGCTTGTATGGCGAAGAATATGAATAAAGTCAGTGAGTAGCAAAGTCAGTTGGAATGAATAATTCCTAAGCTGGGATACTAGACTAAACGCCGCCTGGCGTGGGATGGCACTATAGGGGGGAAAACGATGGTACCGCTGGAGACGGGGGGTATCCTCCCAGAGATGTAAGCTCTGGAGGAAGGAAGAATGTTCGGATACTCAGTCTGTTCACTTGAAGAAAAGGGGTTCTCGTACGGAATCCAGTCCTTATAATCCAAATGCTCAGCAGCAAAGCAATAGCTGTAATCCAATTGCTCGATAGCAATGATGATAGCCAGCTAGCTTCGGTCCTCGAAGCTAGCCCGAGGTAAGATCTTCAAGGTGGTTAAATCCAAACGACAGTGGGTATTAACGAGGCTCTTCTCCACGGTAGTACGTTCCACAATCACTATAATCCAACCAATACTGGTTCTGCAATCGCCGCAGTAGGTTCCAATATGCACATGTCCAGTAGGTCCACGACTAGGCCCTCCTCGTGTACTGGCACTAATTACTAAGTCCACGTACACTAGTTACTAAACGAATGAACTACTTGGTAATGCCGCACACGAACGAACTGCTGTAACACGATTCACACTAAATGACGACTCTTTACTTCACATTAAGCTAAGTCGAACTTGACGTTACTGCATTAACTCTGACACTTTTACTTATTCACGTTAGGTTCACAACACTCTGTTTAGAAGAACTGCTTGCACTAACACTGTTTCACCGAACTGCTACTGTTCGCGCCTTCCACGATATATATACTTAAGTGGCTTTCTAGTGCCAAGCCTCAGCTCTCGTCTGGAATCAATGCGCCGGCACCAGGCATGTCCCAACATGCCCAGACTCGCCTTTGAACCTGACTTCGGGGGCGCGGTGCCTGGTGCAGAGAACGTCAAGGGCATTATCCAATGAGGAAAGCGAATATTACTATGATTCAAACGGAGGCTTAAAGGGATATAGCTTATATATATAAATAATATACAAGTTATATAAAACAATAAAAACGTAGATTCTCAGCTTTAATCTGGCCCTTCACAACAAATGCCGTTAGAAAATCAGGATTTCTGCGATCGACACCTGCTGTCTTTTCAGCTGAGGCGGCCGCGCGCAATTATCCTGAGTCAAAGTCTGGTTCGAATGAACGAGACTGAATCAGCGTTCGAGGAACAGGAAAATCCCGGATTCAAACATTGGGTTAATTGAATCTGGATAATGGGACTCTTGCTCGACTTAGTTGAACCAGGTACGAGGAATAGGGCCCAGCACTACACTTCAATATAACAAGCCTGACCAGAAGGATAGTCAAGTCAAGAGTTTTATTTGTCACAGCATACAAGTATACAGTGAAATGCGGGGGGTCTTGCCCGCAACGATTGTGGATAGCCAACAACAAAGGAAATAAAAAAAGCAGTTGACACTACGATCTCCAAACTCAAATAGACTCAGCCCTGCCAAAGGCACAGCTGCACTGAATCAGGTGCAATCAAGCCCACACACCTGCCGACCCATGAGGCAATTAACCACAGAGACCAGTGATTGACAGCTATCCCTCACAGGAAGACGAAATAGACAGCTGTCCCTCACAGAAAGGCGAAATAAAGCAAAAACCATGACAGTAAGAGCCAGTGAAGAAACATTACACTCCTCATCTTGCCCTGACAACAGACATGCTGCCCAAGTCCGACAGCGATTAATTGCACGGATGTAGGATGAATAAAGCCTTTAACCTCTTAACACATTAAGTGCCACGCTGTTTTCGGGCCCCATCTATGCAATGCCACGCTTTAAAAGATAGGAGTCCGTCACCTCGTTTGTAGAGCTATAACTATATTCTATATTATAGCTATGGATACAATACTATGGCCCATTTGACAGTGACTTTCTTCCGGTCAAGATGCAAAAAAGAGATAATTTTTCCATGCATACATTCGCGTGTTATACCGTGGTGAATATAAGTATGTTTTTAGATCGGTCTGGGGTAATTCCCGAAATGCTGAGGAATAGCCTTATGCGTGTATTATACTATAACTAGGGATGTCCCGATCCGATCACGTGATTGGGATCGGGGGCCGATCACGTGATTTTCAGAAGATCTGGATAAAAAAAAAGAAAACATGACCATGTTCACGTCTTAAACTCATACCGAGGCCTTAGTTTTGGTTTTAAATTACATATCATCATTCATTTATTTATTGTCACACAGAGCAGAAGAATTTGCCAAAACAAACGCATTTCCTTTGATTTAATTATACATCAAATGATCTATGTCAAGGATGAGGGACATCCACTAGTTGCAGAACTTGCAGTCACCTGATTTTTACAGACGATGGCGCCATTGCTCTATGTATGTTATTACCATCTCATGAAGCAGTAGGTTGGAGGCGGCATTGTGCTCGGGGAGGTAAGGAGGCAGAGTTTTTAGATTAGGTTGCAATGCAGAATTTGGTCAGAATTTATTGAAAGGATAGCCCCTTGAGATGCAGCATCTCATTTTAGAAGGGGTCCTATGCACAAACGTAAAACATTACATACAGTACAAGTACACAATACACAATACACACATGTACAGATACAGTTACTGTAGCTTGCTCACCCTCTCCCACCCACACCCCCATTCACCAACTCATTTTAAACAAAGAAGTCAAGTATACAATACAATGACCTATCTCAAAGTCAGAAATAGACGTATGTACAAGCAGTGTTAAAAGCATGCACAGGTAGTTTCAAGATGTGAATACAGTGAAGTCTTGAAGCGGCCAAGAGAGGTAACAGATCTGAGAGAAAGAGGAAGGTTGTTCCAGTCAGATGGAGCTTTGTAATGGAATGACCTTCGTCCAGCTTCAGAAAATATTCTTCTGGGAACAGTAAAATAGGGATGTTGTGAATGTCTAAGCGGGTATGGTGATATATATGGTTCCAGAGACTGTTTCAAGTAAGAAGGACAGTTAAAGTGAACACATTTAAAAAGGAATAGGTACCAGTGAAGTTGCCTTCTTGCCTTAGGCTGCAGCCAATCAAGCGAACTATACAGAGAGCAGTGGTGTGTTCTGTATGGACACCTCAGCACAAATCTACATAGGGAGTTATATAATACATTGAGAGGTTTGAGATTAGTGTCTGTGGTGTTCAGATATACAATATCAGCATAATCTACAATGGGAAGTAGTACTTGGGAGATTATTCTTTTCCTCACTTCAAATGAGAAACAATTGATTGAGGGATAAAGTGAGCACAAGCTGCCATATGTTTTTTTAATGGTAAGTTCAATGTGAAGTTTAAATGAGAGTTCTGGATCGATCGTGATACCGAGGTATTTAAATGAGTCCACTTTTTCAAGATAGGAGCCGTCTTCAAAATTGATCTGTAGGTCAATGGAACTTGCACCACTACGTGAGTGGCCAAGCAGCATGCTACAAGACTTCCTCTTATTCAGTAATAGTTTGTTGTTTTTAAGCCATTTTTGGACCAGATTGAAGTCTGACTGTAGAAAATGTTGAATTTGATTGATGTTTTTATCAGAGACATAAATAACGGTATCATCAGCATAGAGCTGGACTTGACAGTGGGAACAAATACCTGGCAGATCATTAATAAATATAGAGAAGAGAAGTGGCCCCAATATGGAACCCTGAGGAACACCTTTCTCAACAGTTAGAAACTCTGACTGAGAGCCTTGAAGTACAACACACTGGCGCCTGTTGTGAAGATAGGCACTGAACCATAGTAGGGCATTTCGGTGTAAACCAATAGAGTACAGTTTGTCAAGGAGGAGGTAGTGATCAACCATATCGAACGCTTTGGAAAGATCAATGAATATTGCACCAGTAAGATGGCCTTTGTCAAAGGACAAAAGCACATCACTGGTGAATTTTAATGTAGCTGTGGTTGTAGAGTAATGAGGTCTGAATCCTGATTGGAAGGGTGATAAAATGTTGCCAAGGTTAATGTATTTTGATAATTGTTTACAAATACGTTTTTCAAAGATTTTCGCAATAGTGCATATAATGGAAATAGGTCTATAATTATTTAAATCTGATGGATCTCCAGCTTTAAAAATGGGGGTAACTCTTGCACATTTCCATATCGATGGGAATGAGGAGGTAGACAAAGATAAGTTGAACAAGTCTGCAAGGGGATACATTAATATGTGAGCAGCAAGTTTGATAAATTTGGCTTCAAGACCATCAGGACCAGCACCACAACTCTCTTTCAGTTCACATATTGCATAGTAAACATCAGTAGGCAGAATTTTCTTAAAAGAAAACGAACCATTATGAGCACTTACGTTAGGGGAACCAGCTGTAACATAGGAGTCTGTGCATTGGGAACTACAGATAGAGGAGAAGTGTTTATTGAATGCTTTGGATATGAGTAGAGGATCAGAAATAATGTCATTATTGATTTGTATCTGCTTTATAATTTTTTTGTCCGTTTTGTTGAGAAAATTGTTCAGTTTATTCCAAAACTGTTTTGGATTATGAAAATAATGTCTAAAACTATTTTTGTAGTAATTGGATTTTGCATTCCTTGTTTGAGTTTTTGATGAATTCCTCAGATATCTATAATGTTCCCAATCCACAGGGTCCTTAGTTGTTCGGTATTTCGCCCATGGCTTTGTCCCTTTCTTTAAATAGATGGATAAGATGTGAGCTGATCCACGGTAAATGTCTACCTTTCACTCTAATTGTTTTGATGGGGGCATGAACATCAATTACTTTAGTAACTTCAGAGTGGAAAAAATCCCATGCATCCTCAACAGAGGGAATTAGCTGAAATCTGTTCCAATTTATACCAATTAGGTCTTGAATAAAATGATCCACATTAATGTTTTTACTTTGTCTCAGCGTTATGTATTTTAGTGGAGAGCTTGGGATTTTAATTTTCCAAACACAATAAATAACAGAATGGTCACTAAAACAATCAGACATAACACCAGATTTAATGATCCGCCCAGGATTAGTGACGAGTATCCAGTCCAAGAGAGATGAGGACCGGTTGTCCACTCTAGTGGGTTCCTTAATTAGCTGGGTAAGATTTACACTCCTAAATACGTTTCTGTCATTGGTGCAGGAATGGCCAGGCCAATTTTTATTAAAATCTCCCAATATGATAATTTCATTTTGTTTATCAAAAGAATTAATGGTTGATAGGATGCATTTAGTAGACTCAGCCGGAGCTGATGGTGGCCTGTAGATGTTGCCAATTGTTAAATGTTTGTTTTCGTGAAACTTAATATTAATAAAAAGGCTTTCAAAATGAACCGGCTCTATGGCAGGAGATAGACGTTCAGAAACTAGATTAGAATCTACGTATGTGGCCAGCCCACCTCCTTTAGAATCCCTGTCCGCTCGATAAAGCACGAAGTTGTCAATCTTCATACTCGCATCAGAAATTAACTCATATAACCATGTTTCAGAGATAGTGATGACATTAGGTTTGTAGAGAGTAACCCATGATCTAAGGTCATTCATTTTATATCTAATGCTCCTGATATTAATGTGAACAACCTTTAGTCCCCTGACTGTTTCTATTTCAATTGTACCTTTGAAAATGATAGATCAATGGAGTTGTGTAAGGAGGTGCAGGTAGAGAGTGATAGCAGCAAGCAGAACATACAAACAAAAACACAGACAGACAACAAAGACACAGACAAGACGAGAGAGCAGACAAAGAACATAAACAAACACATAAGACAAAAGGAAAAGGTGACAGAAAGACAAAAACAGATAACAAAAATAACAATAACCCAAGGCCACTCCATTCAAACCCATTAGCCCAAGGGTTTGGGTGAGTAGCCCAACGTTAACCGCATTTCCCTAGCCAAAGATGAGGGAAAATATATATATATATAAGAGAGAGAGAGAGAGAGAGAGAGAGAGAGAGAGAGAGAGAGAGAGAGAGAGAGAGAGAGAGAGAGAGAGAGAGAGAGAGAGAGAGAGAGAGAGAGAGAGGGGGGAGAGAGAGAGAGGGAGAGAGAGAGAGAAAGACAGAGAGAGAGAGACAGAGAGAGAGAGAGAGAGAGAGAGAGAGAGAGAGAGAGAGAGAGAGAGAGAGAGAGAGAGAAAGAGAGAGAGAGGCAAAGAGAGAGACAGAGAGAAAGAGAGAGAGAGAGAGAGGGAGAGGTGGGGAGAAAAAGAGAAAGAGCAGAGAGATAGTGGGAGGAGAGAGAGAGAGGTGGAGGGAAGTGAGGAAGAGGTGGGGGAGTTGAGAGAGGGAGAGAGAAGAAGAGAGAGAGGAAGAGAAAGGTGACAAAGAAAGATTCTTCATAGAGGGTCATTGGACCTCATTCACTAACACTCTCGTAAGTTTCCTCGTAAATAACCTTGTAGAAGTTCGTAAGAGGAAACCTACGATAGTCCTCCTCCGGATTCCTGAACGTGCTCTTCTGAAATCGCGTTCTCGTACACCTGAATTTGCATACAGAAACGCCATGCCATCTCCTTATAAGTGCATGAAGGACAGTGTACAAACAGATTAAACAGCTCCGTATACCGGAAGGGAGAGACTCACGCATTGCATCTGGGTTGCGCTGACCCCCGTATTCAACAGGTAGCGCGGAAGCGATTTGCGACTGATTAAAATGTATGTAATGTACGTTAGTGCGTCGTTGCTAATAAACTAGATTATTAAATATATAGCCTACATGAAAGGAATGAGGTGCTGCTGAGAGCAGAATGTAGATGTGTCCATTCTATTCCACTATAGCTATATTCACGCGTTTGAGTTTAGTTCTTATTTATGTATTTATTCACTGTCATTTGCAGTGTCTGTAGGGCTTTTATTTTCGGACATCCCGATGCCTCGTTGAGGCATGATTATAATGTAAAACGTAATCTTTAACACATTGCTTGCCGGAGGCGGCTAGGTGGTGTAGTGGGCAAGGCACTCGCCACCAACACAGGAGACGCTGGGTTCGAGCCCAGCTCTCTGCGTTGCTACCAGCTTGGCTGGTCGCTCATACTAACACAATTGGCAGTGTTAGGGGTTGGAAAGCTGGTGGGTGGGTCCTGGTTGTTGTAAAACAGCAACTCCTACAGTTCGGTCGGGGTGCCTGCACAGCGAGGGAAGGATCTGGAGGGAGGTAGTGTGACCTTCCACACGTTACACTCTCCCAGTGAGAGTCTGCTCTGCCAGGCTGGCTGCCGGCCATCACTCCGAGACAGCCACTCACAGGGAGACAGGGAGACGGGACAGGCGTTAGACAGTTTGCGTGATTGTGATGGGCGGACATAGCAATAGATACAAGTGGTAAGCATATATGTGCATAGAATAGATATATGTAGTAAGGATTCTTAATAGGACTAGTTGTTAAAGATCCCTAAATATTCAGCACAACAATTGAATGAGGTTGGAGATATCCTCTTGGGTGGGGTGGAATTTGGCAATGATCACGTGGTGCCACCAGTACGACACATCTTCAGTTGTGTTCCCCGACCTCATTGAGTGTTTCGGCCATTTATCACAATACACCCTCTGCCGAGGTTGGCCCACCACAGGCTGATCAGGCCTGGGTGTGTGTCGCACGGTGGCACCACGCGTTCATTTAGCAGCCCATGATGCGTCTCTACGTTTCAGCCACAGCCAGGGACTGCTCCGTTCTGCTGCAGTGGCAAGTTCTTTGATTGCCTTCCGTTGGGCCCGTCCTCTGCTCCCTACTTCCTTCAGGAGCCTTGTGGTGGAACTGGCTACAAAGCCTCTGCAGCCCACCTCCACTGCAGAGGGCATATTATGTGAATAGAATAGAAGTACTTAACCCAGCAATGAACGCCACGTCTAAACCACGTTGACAGACCACGGACAGAAGATGGTAAGAAGCTGATCCATGGCCTCGTTGGTGCACGTAGAACAGTCACTGCAATCTTGGCCAAGACCCCGAGACATCCACCACCTTGGTCAGCACTATGAGACAACCACTCAGAGAGATGGGGGGGGGGTTAGAGAGTTCCCATGTTTGTAGTGGGCGGAGATGGAGCAATAAATACATGTAGTGAGCATATGCATGCATGGTGACAGTAGAATCATAGTATATAAGAAAATTGTGAAATTGAGTAATAGATAGCACTACTGCAAGCGTATGGATACAGGATTAGATACAAGACAATAGCTCAGGACCGTATGCCCCGGGGGGGCAGGAGAAGCTACTCAGAAGGTTCAGCACTGCAGGCCAGACAGAAGGCGGTATGAAGCTGTTCCATGGGACCGGTTGAGACAGAGACAGAGGTTAAAAAGGTCCTCCCATGTCTGCAGACATGGGAGCAAATAGACATCCTAACTAAACTAGACAGATTAACACTTTAATCGCAGAAGACGTTGTTCAGCGTCTTTCCCCGCCATGCTTATTCTGCCGAAGACGCTGGACAGCGTCTTTGATATCAATATTTCAAAAATCTGTGATCGAAATCATATTTCTCCCCCGGAGACATTATATGTACTGGTGAGCCCCTCTCAATTCTCCAACGGTTCAAGAGCGCCATCTGGTGGCCGATCGGCCGCTCGCCCAAACAGGAAGTGATGCGGATGAAGTGGTGCTCACCCATATTTCGTCCGGGCACTCGCTATCATTAGCAGGACTCCATCTTGACACAATGGATGTCGATCGGTTGCAAATAACTCAATAAACAACATGATTTGGACGTATATACTATTATACAACCTGGAAATGGATCGGGTATTTCTACATCCCATAATAGGAATATCTCTGCTCCACGCTCATCGCCCAACGCTATGAGGAAGCTACGGTAAGATTCAGCGTTTTTTTTTAACGTGTTCCATATAAACTGCTCTGATGATCATATCACCCACACTAGATGAATGATATAACGTTGCCCACGGAATTATAAACGACCCCCCCCCCCATCCGGTCAACATCAGATCATACGTAGTAACTTCTAGAACCACGTCCAGTTGACATTTTTTATCTCGCACAGATTCCTACCAAACTGTATTTGATCATCAATATAATGCATTTAGGGCTATAAATCAGGTTCTGGAGAATGCTGCAGAAAACGATAAAAACATACTTATACTTTAGACCGTATTTTAGTATGAATATGTGAATGAAAAAGTATAACGTTGCTACACCCTGAACAATAGATATAGGATGTTGAATGGGCCATGGTAATGTCAATTTAGCAATACAATTTAAAAAGTTATAGCCCTGCAAAGAAGGGGAACTTCTCCATGTTAAATAGGGCTGGCGAGGGATGGTAAATTATGAATTTAACCAAATCAAAGTGTTAATCTAAGGGTCAGTCCCCGACCAGGTGAGATCAGGGTAGGCATCACAAATGTTCTAGAATGTTTGCGTATGACTAGAATGTTTGATTATGACATCATACTGTGACATCACAAATGTTCTAGAATGTTCTATTATGACATCATACTGTGACATCACAAATGTTCTAGAATGTTTGATTATGACTGTTATGTACCATGAGCCTGATCACTCCTGTGTCACTGCCTGATCACTGCTGTGTCACTGGGCATACAGGTGAGGGCTGCTAATTAGCTAATTGCTGCTGATTGGTTACCTGCTGGGAGCTTAAAACCAGCCCTTGAGTCACACATGCAGGTTCTGTGGTTAGAGGAGTGTGGGTTAACAGAGAGAGTTATCACGTTCTTCTATTCTTGTTTCTTTAGTTAATATCAGTATTTCATTGTTAAAGTAGGCTTTTTGGGTTAAACGCGGGTTTTGGTGTCGGTTTTGCACATAGGTTGCGTGCCTTTGAGCCAGGGTCGTAACAGTTGGGCGCTCGTCCGGGATATTTACCCCTAGAAATTGTTTGGTGTTTTTCTTTTGGGGTTTTGCATGGTGTGTCATGGTGCTATGGTGGGGTGGTGTTCGTTACATATTGTGTAACGTGGGGGCTGGAGCCGTTCATCAAACAGGTGAGTATGCCCTTATTTGTTTGTAATTTGATGTGACTACTTAATGCTGTTAAAATATATAGTTTAGTGCACACCACATGTAGATAGGGACATTATTTTCTGGTTGTTGGTTAGCTTCCTGTGCACCACATACTCCTGGGGCAGTCAGAGAAGTTATTAGTACCATCTGCTTGTCTTGTACCATACCAACCATGTACATGTGTGGATGGTCAAATATGATCTCTGGCTGGTAGCAGGTGTGGTTGAAGAGAGTTAGGTCTACAGGGCATTAGTTTAAGGGTAGGTAGGATAGGGGGCCAGAAAACACAGGTAGTGTGGTAGTCCCTGAGTTAGTGTTTTTTTTAGGGTAGACATGTGGTGGGCCGTTTTGACTGCAGTTTAGATGTAGAAGCGTAAGTAGTCATATCAGGTTAGAAGGGGCACCTGTTTGAATTTGTTTGTTGTATTTATTTTGTTTGTTTTGAGTGTTTGGATAGCCTACCTGTTAGCACCTGATCTCCTGCGCGTATGGCACATCTATTTATTTCAGGGTGGTTGTTTTTTTAATTTATTTTTGCAAATTAGAAAGGTGCGCTCAGTAGAGCTCACATTTCCACTGCGTCCCTTTATGATTATTAGTAGTGGCATTAGCATTCTTTATGGTTCTTCAGTGGTTCTTCAGTGGTTCTGTAGTGTGTCTTCAGTGGTTCTTTAGTGGCTCTTTGGTGGTTCTTTAGGTAGATTGTGTGTGTACTAGGGTGCTTTTGGCAGCTTTTTGGTGACTCTAAAGTGAACGGGTTGTGGCGCTGGTGCAGAAAAGATGGCTTCCATTAGGGATTTTGTTGATCACCCTTCACATGACATGTTGGAGAGGTTTTCCAAAGAACAGCTTCTGGAGCTTGCTGTGCACTACAAGGTAGAGCTTACTCCCAGTGAGAAACGTTTGAAACCAACTGCCTTGGGTGCTTTGAGGGTTTTGCTCGTTAGGGAGCAGGTGCTTGTGGCGAGGGTGGAGGAGCCTACTTTGTCGGACGCGTCTCCGCTGCTATCTGGTGTGGAGGGTGAGTGGAGGCTTAGGGAGTTTAAGGAAAGACAGCTGCTACAAGAGCGTGAGGAGAGGAGAGGAGCGTGAGCTTAAGGAGAGGAGAGAGGAGCGTGAGGAGAGGAGAGAGGAGCGTGAGCTTAAGGAGAAACACATGTTGCTGGAGCACAAGCATGCGCAGAAGGAGCTTGAATTTAAGCATGCTGCCTTACAGGCGGGGGCTCTGCAGTCAGAGTCGCGTTCCGGTTTTGATGTAGGCAGGAATATTAGGATGGTGCCTCCTTTTTTTGAGAAAGAGGTGGAAAGATATTTTCCCCTTTTTGAACGGGTGGCAACCACATTGAAGTGGCCTGATACAGCCTGGACACTGCTGCTGCAATGTGTTCTTGTTGGTAGGGCTCAAGAAGCCTATACTGCTCTGTCCCTTGAACAAAGCGCTGACTATGAGCTTGTTAAAGCTTCCATATTGAGGGCTTATGAGTTGGTCCCCGAGGCCTATCGTCAGCGTTTTAGAGGCTATCGCAGGTCGGAGGGACAGTCGTATGTTGAATTCGTTAAAGAGAAGGAGAACCTGTTTGACAGGTGGTGCACCTCTCAGAGAGCAGAGTCAAGAGAGCAGCTTAGGCAGTTGATCCTCCTAGAGGAATTTAAGAGATGTGTTCCTGATACCGTTTCCACACATCTAAATGAGCGTAAGGTATTGCAGATAGGCGACGCTGCTGTCTTGGCTGATGAGTTTGTGTTGACACACAAATCTGTCTTTGTAGAGGAGGGCCGTGTTGAGTCCAGGGGTAGGCGTCCTTTTCAGGGGAGCCGGTTCCCGGCACCCGTGTCTGCTGGTCGGTTTACTTCGACTCCTAGGCAAGGTGGCTCTGCTAGTGCATTCCCAGAGGGGGTTATCTGTTTTTACTGTAAGGAGCCTGGTCATATCGTTGCTGGGTGCCCTGTGCTTAAGCAGAAGAATGTAAAAACTGTGGCTCTGGTAGAAATCATGGGCAGGACACCTATGCCGACATTAGAGGGTGGGGTGCGTAGTATCAAAGGTGCAGACAGGGAGCTAGAGGGCTCCTCAACGTTTATGATGGATGGATTTGTTTCCCTAGTTGGTGCATTAGGGTCAAAGCAGGCTATTACAATATGGAGAGATACAGGAGCTTTTCAGTCTCTCATTCTGGATGGGATTTTGCCATTTTCTGAAAATTCTTCATTGCATTCCGGTGCCATTGTTCAGGGCTTTGGAGGAGGCTTTGTGAATACCCCTTTGCATGAGGTCTCGCTAAACTCTCCCTTAGTATCAGGCAATGTTGTTGTAGGAGTGTGTTCTCACATCCCCATAAAGGGTGTGTCCTTCATTCTAGGGAACGATTTGGCCGGTGGCAAAGTGCTGGCTACACCAGTTGTAATTCCCATCCCTGTAGTTTCTGAGGTTCCTGATGAGCTGGCACAGAAACATCCAGGAGTGTTTCCTGTGTGTGCTGTAACACGCGCAATGTCAAAGGTCAAACGTGACACCCATGATGTTGTTAACTCAGATTGTGATATGACACTTAGTGACACGTTCTTTCTTGAGTTGAAAAGTGGCCCTGAGGGTTTTGGTAAGGTGATACCGTCTCATGAGCAGTTGGTACTAGAGCAAAACAAGGATGTCTCCTTGGCGTCCCTCTTTGAAGAGGCGGTTTTAGAGGATGCAATGATGGATACGTCTCAAGGATACTTTGTTAGCAATGACGTGCTCATGAGAAAGTGGACACCACCTAACCTGTCCAGTCTGGATGACTGGGGCAGTGTGTTTCAGATTGTTGTTCCAGCCATGTATCGTCCTGATATACTGTACTGCATCTAGCACATGATCATGATCTTGCTGGTCACATGGGAGTCAGGAAGACTTATGATTGTGTGCTAAGACATTTTTGTTGGCCTGGTTTAAAGTCAGATGTGGCATAATATTGCCGCTCGTGCCATGTGTGTCAGGTTGTTGGTAAACCGAACCAGAAGATTCCTCAGGCTCCTCTGCAGCCTATTCCTGCTGTTGGGGAACCTTTTGAGCGGATCCTCATTGACTGTGTTGGTCCCCTCCCTCGAACTAAGACAGGGAACCAGCACCTTCTGACTATTATGTGTGCAGCGACCCGTTTCCCTGAAGCCATTCCTCTACGCCAGATCACAGCCCCAGCTATATCCAAAGCTCTGGTTAGGTTTTTTTCGACTTTTGGCCTACCAAAAGTTATTCAGTCAGATCAAGGGTCTAATTTCATGTCCCGTCTCTTTGCTCAGGTCCTCCACCAGTTGTCTATCCAGCATTGCCCTTCCTCTGCCTACCATCCAGAGTCCCAGGGGGCGCTGGAGAGATTCCACCAGACTATCAAAACAATGCTGCGGGCATATTGTACGGCGTTTGAAAAAGACTGGGATCCCGTTGCTTCTGTTTGCTGCTAGGGAGGTAACCCAGGAGTCTCTTGGATTCAGCCCGGCTGAGCTGGTGTTCGGCCACACAGTCAGGGGTCCTTTGAAACTGCTGAAGGAAAAGTGGTTGGCTGACCAGACTCCTTCCTCTACTAATTTGCTGGACTATGTGTGTAACTTCAGGCTTAAGCTTAGTAGAGCATGTGAACTAGCGAAAGAGAACCTAAAGGTGGCCCAAGGAAAAATGAAGGTGTGGTATGATAAGCGGGCCCATATATAAAAAATAGGGAAACAATGTCCAGGCACGCACTCCAGGTTTTTCCAAATGTATTGGCAGCCTGTAATCATATGACGTTTCGGTGTGAACACACCTTCTTCAGAATGGCTTGCATGAAGCATGAAGGGTAAGTGACCCTAGTAAATACAAGTCAAACAGGAAGTGACAACATAGGAAGTGACAACACATTCCCACAAGAGATCTGCAAAAAAGTACAAAATACCACTTACAAGCACAACCTTTTCAGAATTATGTAAATCAAAAAGAAGCATGTAAATAAAAATAAAAAAGAAACAGTAAATCACAAAGAGATATATCTATATATAGTTATATATATTTTATACAGAGTAGGCCTACATCTTAAACTAAACATAAACACTCATGACCCATATAAGCCATCTTTCAATTATAAAGAATGATAAATGAAAATAGTAAACAATCGAATTAAATGAAATAATCAAATGAAACAGGTCAAAACATTTTCCTCATTCATCCAGAAAATGAATATAGAAGCATTCCCTTTGTAGCAAGAGCCTGTCTCTGTCGCCGCCTCTTGGTGGTCTCAAGACCTGCTCTATACCCATGTATTTTAAGCCAGAAATATCATGTCCTAACTTATTAAAGTGCCTTGCAACTGAAGACTTCTCGTCATTTCTTCTTATAGAACATTTGTGCTCCGAAATTCGATTTTTAAAACGTCTTCTTGTTTTTCCAACATAGTAAAGGTTGCAAGGACATTTAAGCAAGTAAACAACAAAATCAGAATTACAGGTAATCCGGCCTCTAACAGCGATACTCCTACCTGTACTTGGTTGTAAATCAAATTTCTCTTTAATCATGCCATGACATTGGGTACAAGACAAACATGGAAAATTGCCATTTGGAATATTAGCCATAAAATGGGTAAATTTGTTGGGAAAATCTGTTTTAACTAACTGGTTCCTTAAGTTAGGTTGCCGTTTGTAGAAGTATTTGGGTGGTTCCTGGAACACACCTCCGATCTTAGGATCCGACTTTAAAATGTACCAGTATTTGTTCACAATATCACGCATATCTCTAGAAATAGGGCTGAAGGTGGACACCAATGCTACTGAGTTGCTTTTTACTTTGTCTTTATGTGTAAAAAGGGATTGTCTGTTTATCTGTTTAGTTTTATTAAGAGAATTCTCAATAAGGGCCTCACTATATCCTCTAGATCTAAAGTTCTGACAAAGCTCCTTGGCTTGTGTATCAAAAATGTCATCTGTATTACAGATACGTTTATATCTCAAAATCTGACTAAATGGAAGGCTCCTCTTGAGCTCTGGTGGGTGATAACTGCTATAATGGAGAAAGTCTCTTTTTTGAAAACTTCGGTATGGACAATATTGTCTCTCTTTTTCACCAATACATCGAGGAATGCTATGGAATGTGAATCATAATTCATAGTAAACTTAATAGTCTCTCTCTGAGAGTTATGAAACAAGTGGAACTCTTCCAGAGCCTCTTTAGTGCCTGACCATACAAAAAATAAATCATCAATATACCTCCAATAGGCTTTAATGTGTCCAACATATGGATTATTATTGAAAATACATTCAGACTCAAACTTCGACATAAAACAGTTGGCCATATTAACCGCTACCGGGCTGCCCATAGCTAGGCCTCTTTTCTGTAAAACATATTGATCCTGAAAACGAAAATAATTCTTATTAAGGACTTCCTGAGTCAATGATATTAATGCCTCCGTAGAGGGATGTAGCTCTATTCTCTGATCCAAATAATATCTACATGCACTTAACCCATCAATATGTGGGATGCTAGGATATAAACTAGAAACATCCATAGTACACAAAATATCAATAGCTTCTATACTGCACTCATACAGCTTACTTAGAAAATCGGTAGTGTCCTTTAAATAACCAGGTTGTGCTGCAGCCAATTCTTTAAGGTGTGAGTCAACAAATTTTGAGATAGGTTCTGTAAGTGACCCGATACCAGCCACAATAGGTCGACCTGGTGGGTTATGAAGATCCTTGTGAATTTTGGGCAAAGTGTAAATAATAGGTCTTACTGGGTTATCATTCACCATGAACTTAAATTCCTTCTCAGAAATCTCACCCTCCTTAAGAAGGCGCTTTAGAACCTCTTTGATCTCAAAAGAGAACCGAACAGTTGGATCTGTGCTTAAAGGAATATACACATCTGTGTCTGCTAATTGTCTATTTATTTCAGCAACATAGGAACTCTTATTCTGTACCACTAAGGCCGAGCCTTTATCGGCCTTCCTGTACACCAGATTATCTAACTGCATCAATTCCTTAAGTGCTAGTTTCTCTGACTCAAGCAGATTAGGGAATAATCTAGTTTCATTACTTTTCCCACATAGAAGCATAACTTCATCCTCCACTAGTCTACAAAATGTGTCAACTGATGCATGATTAATCTGTGGAGTGAACGTGCTACGAGGCTTGAACAGTGTTTTAAATGGTCTATCAGCCGTGTCCAATGAACTGACTTCTGGCAGCACTGTGTTTCCAGGAGTAGAATAAACAATATTTTTGTCGACATCTCTAGAATAAAAAGCTTTAAGCTTAATGTTCCTAAAAAACTTAAACAATTCAACCTTTGTAGTGAAACCGTCCACCTTACGAGATGGTACAAAAGAAAGTCCTTTGGACAGTAGTATACATTGGGAGTCACTGAGGTCTACCTCTGAAATGTTGACTATGTTTGCCACCTCCCCCTGCGTCTTCGGGTTGGAAGCTCTCTTGCCTCGTCGGGTCTTCCTGTGCCTCCTCTCCCTGGTAGGGGAGGAGAGGAGCCTGGCTGAAAAACCTTCCGGCTCCTCGTGTAAGGGCCGATCCTTTCAGGTCCCGGTTGTGTCTCAACTGAGTCAGGGGTCCTTTGAAACTGCTGAAGGAAAAGTGGTTGGCTGACCAGACTCCTTCCTCTACTAATTTGCTGGACTATGTGTGTAACTTCAGGCTTAAGCTTAGTAGAGCATGTGAACTAGCGAAAGAGAACCTAAAGGTGGCCCAAGGAAAAATGAAGGTGTGGTATGATAAGCGGGCCCGGCATAGGGTGTTCTCACCGGGAGACAAGGTGTTGGTTCTCTCGCCTATTCTTGGTTCTGCATTACAGGCTAAATACAGTGGGCCATACTCCATTGAGCGCAAAGTTGGTGAGGTCGACTACTTGATTAAGACTCCCGACCGCAGGCGCAAGAGTAGATTATGTCACGTCAATATGTTGAAGGCGTACAATGATAGGGCTCAGATTGACCAGTCAGGGGTCAAGCCTGTGGCTGTTCTAACGATTTCTGCATCTCCTATTGTAGCCGACTGTTCTGTGTCGAAGGAGATTTCTCAGGGCAGGTTGCCAAATACCCAGATACTAGGTGACTTGGACTCACACCTGTCGTACTTGCCACTTCCTGAGCGTACGGATGTTGTGCGCCTACTTAGACAGCATATACGTTTGTTTGCTGATGTCCCTAGTCGTACTAATGTACTCGAGCATGACATTGATGTTGGTAGTGCAGGGCCAATTAAGCAACATGCCTACAGGGTGAATCCGGAAAAACGACGGATCTTGAGTAAGGAAGTAGACTATATGGTGAGACATGGCATTGCGGAGCCCAGTTCTAGTGCATGGAGCTCCCCCTGCCTGCTTGTTGATAAGCCAGACTGCACTCATCGGTTCTGTACTGACTTCCGTAAAGTTAATGCAGTAACCAAGCCGGACTCGTACCCTCTTCCTCGGATGGATGACTGTATCGATCGGGTGGGTTCGGCAGCCTTTGTAAGTAAATTGGATTTGCTAAAGGGATACTGGCAGGTTCCGCTTACTCCGCGAGCACGTGAGATATCCGCTTTTGTCACACCAGAGAGTTTCTGCCAGTATACAGTGATGGCCTTTGGCATGCGGAATGCCCCAGCGACGTTTCAGCGGCTAGTGAACAAGGTCCTGGCCGGGGTAGCGTTCTGTGAGGCATATCTGGATGACCTGGTTATCCACAGTTCCTCTTGGTCACAACATGTGGAGCATCTGGCGGAAGTGTTCAAGCGGTTGGGTGATGCTAACTTGACAGTTAACCTTGCAAAATGTGAATTTGGACAGGCCACGGTTACCTACCTGGGTAAGGTGGTTGGACGTGGGCATGTTTCAAGTTTTCAAGTTTCAAGTTTCTTTAATAGTTGTCATACAGAAGTACAGAATACTTTCATACAAAATGCTTCTTACTGTTACGCTCCAGAGACTGTGCTAGACAAGATAGTATCAAATAACATAGTATAGCATGTAATTTAGAAGTAGAAAATGGGGTCACAGTGTTCAGTATAGACATATGTACAATGTTCGATGCAGAATAGACGTAACTGAGTTACCATATAATATACAATACTATGCAGTGTACTAATGTACAGTACTATATAGTGCAAAGCAGAAATGGGATGAGGTACAATTTAGGTACAATTTACAGTAAGGTGTACGAGTTGTAGTGCAATCCTTCATCAATAAATATAAAGTGTGGGGAGTGGGTGCTACAGTGTGTTTGTTTAAAGTGGGTGTGTGCTATAAAGTGTGTGGAGTGGGTGCTACAGTGTGTTTGTTTAAAGTGAGTGTGTGCGTGTGGATGTGTGTGCTATGTGCGTTTGATGGTTGTTGTTGTGTAGTGTTCATTGTTCGTTTAGCAGCCTGATGGCCTGGGGATAGAAGCTTCTTCTGAGTCTTTCTGTGCTCGCCTTGAGACTCCGGTATCGCTTGCCTGACCGCAGCAGTTCAAAGAGGCAGTTGTTCGGGTGACTGGAGTCTTTAATGATTCTCTTAGCCTTGCCCTTGCAACGCTTGTTGTAAATGTTCTGGAGGGTGGGGAGCCCCCCTCCAATTGTGCGTTCGGCTGAACGTGTCACTCTTTGTAGTCTGCTTCGGTCTTGTGCAGTGCTATTCCCAAACCAGGAGGTGATGTTGCCAGTCAAGATGCTCTCTATTGTACATGAGTACAATAGATGTGTGCCCCATTGCAGCTAAGGTGGAGGCTATAGTGGGCTTCCCTGCTCCCATCACCAGGCGGGAGTTGAAGCGCATCCTAGGTATGGCAGGGTACTATAGGAGTTTCTGTAGGAACTTTGCTTCTGTTGCTGCCCCTCTGACTAATCTGCTCAGTCCTAAGGTACCTTTCGTGTGGACTGAGACTTGTCAACAGTCTTTTGAGAGCATCAAGGGTATTCTGATTAGTGCTCCCGTTCTGTCAGCTCCTGATTTTCAGCTGCCGTTCAAGTTGGCAGTGGATGCTAGTGACCTCGGTGCTGGAGCCGTTCTCCTGCAGGAGGATGCATTAGAGGTGGAGCACCCAGTGTGCTACTTTTCTAAAAAGTTTGACAGGCATCAACTGCACTACTCTACTATAGAGAAGGAGGCGCTCGCTTTGGTTCTTGCCTTGAACCATTTTGATGTTTACGTTGGGTCGTCCAGTTTACCCCTTGTTGTGTATACAGACCATAACCCTTTGGTTTTTCTTCGCAGTATGGTGAACTCGAACCATCGTTTGATGCGATGGAGTTTGTTCCTCCAAGCGTATAACTTGGATATTCGCCACATTCGTGGGAGGGACAACGTGCTAGCAGATGCCCTCTCACGGTCATAGTACCGGTGATTGTGGTGCCCGTTATCGCTGTTGTGGTAGTGGCCCTGACAACTAATGGGTCACAGTAGTTTTTTGTTTTTTGTTTATGGGTTGATGTATAGTGGTTGCCTCTTGGGCAACCAGTTTGGTGGGGGAGGTGTTATGTACCATGAGCCTGATCACTCCTGTTTCACTGCCTGATCACTGCTGTGTCACTGGGCATACAGGTGAGGGCTGCTAATTAGCTAATTGCTGCTGATTGGTTACCTGCTGGGAGCTTAAAACCAGCCCTTGAGTCACACATGCAGGTTCTGTGGTTAGAAGAGTGTGGGTTAACAGAGAGTTATCACGTTCTTCTATTCTTGTTTCTTTAGTTAATATCAGTATTTCATTGTTAAAGTAGGCTTTTTGGGTTAAACACAGGTTTTGGTGTCGGTTTTGCACATAGGTTGCGTGCCTTTGAGCCAGGGTCGTAACAATGACATCATACTGTGACATCACAAATGTTCTAGAATGTGCTATTATGACATCATACTGTGACATCACAAATGTTCTAGAATGTGCTATTATGACATCATACTGTGACATCACAACATATAAATAATGTTTGGTAAGGCTGTCTCCGAAGCCTGTTTTTGGGATTCAAACTTCGTCAGGGTTCTTCGAACGGACGTTCGAAGCTTCGTTTTTAATTAAAAAAATTTAATTAAAAAACAAAAATTATAATTTTTTTTTATAATTATATATCCTCAAACTAAATCCTCAATTTGAATAAAGTGATTCAAACTTCGTCAGGGTTTTTCGAACGGACAAAAAATGTAAATAAAAAAGATAATTCTCATTTATTTTTTATAATTTTTTTTTCTTTTTTTATATCCTCAAACTAAATCCTCAATTTGAATAAAGTGATTAATCTGATTAAATTAGTATTTTTTCTTTTATTAATTTGTTAGTGATGTAATCAAAAATAACACTTGGAACAAAAAAAAAACGATAATATACGATTGGTAAACACTCTGATTAACCAAAACACTTAAAAGAAAACTGGATGAATTATTATAAAATTATGTTGTGGTAACCTCTATTAATAAATAAGCCACACGACACGCGTGTGATCCCTTTGGTTTGGTAGTTTACTGGAAACGGGAGCATGGAAGGTTATACAATAAACAGGTGCGTCTTACACTCAGCGCACGTTAGTCATACAGGTAAGAACTCAGGTACCAGATACGGAAATACCTCATGTATATATCTGTAGTCACTCTGTAGTCCACAAAATAATATTCCTTGAGCGATAACTCCCTCTAGTGGGAAAACATAGATATTGCATCAATATTAATCCTAGGTATATATAAGGCTGACATTATAACACCCCTCCCCCATTAAATTTCAACATTACCAAATGTCCATGCAATACAAAAATAATAATAGTAGTGTCTTACCCTTGTACACTTTCCAAAAATATATATACCAAAAAATTACTTAGCAACAGCTTACCAAATAAGGCACTTGAAAAACATATTACCAACAGTCATTACTCTCATAACTGTCTCGTTAAATGTTCAGTCTGTCTGGAGGTTTGCGATCACGCTGTGACCTGCGCAATACTGCTGGTGACCTCGGACACACCACAGGTGACAGAGGTTTGGGTGGCTCTGGTGTTGAGACCATGTGAGGGGTCTGAGTGTCAACTTCTCTTGGGGACACAGACACCTGCTGCTCGGGAAAGTTGAGGATCTTGCAATGGGTTTGTCGCTGCTGCTTGAAGTACACCCTCAAGCAGCACACAAAGGCCACAAAGGCAATGCCACCCAGAATGGTCCTCTGCAGGTTGGAGTTGACACTGCTGAACATGAGCCTAGCGATGGTAGCGATGGTGGTCCAGTAGATTATGGAGCCCACCATGACACCAGCGGTGGAGATGAGGCGGTCGGCCAGGTACAGTACGTACACCACAGGACCCAGCTTGGGGAAGACAATGAGGTACTCTGCGTTGCACGGCAGGCAGGCCACGCGTGCTGTGCTGTTGCCCCGCTGCTTCTTGTCCACCCAGCGCTGCAGGCACGCCTGGTGGACCCACTTGGTGGAGCCACGGCAACGGCACGGGCTCACCCACTCGGCCGTGCGGTCATCCTCGTCTGTGGCGAAGCACACCCAGCAGCTCCTGTCCAAATTCTGCTGCATTACCACTGCACCCTGTTCCGCCATAATCGAAGTGAAGCAGAAAATACTTTAAAACGTTGCTAGCTAACTAAGCACAGGACGCCACAAAATAGCAGGCTCTGTAAATTGGTGTACCGTAGCTAAGATTTGCCTTTGAATGGCTAGCTTGCTATCTATGATGTCTCAAGATGCACAATGAGATCTTCTTCTTCTTCTTATTTGAATTTCCGGCAGTGTAGACGCATCGTGGCGTATTACTGCCCTCCGCAATTCTTTTTATGGGCTTCTTCTTCTTCTTCTTCTTCTTCACCTTCTTCTTCTTCTTCTACTGGACCCCGTCATCAACTACATTGTCCATTGGAGTGCAGCTAATGCTGCTACTTCCTGTCTGAGCCCCCCTCCGCGGGACCCTCCTTGCCTCCTGCTATCTTATTCTGGGCTGCTTTGTCCCTCTCAGCCCCCTCAGCCAATTCGCTACACACCTCCTCCCAGTCCAGACCTTCCAATCCCAGATGTTGAACCTCTTCAATTGTTGAATATATATAGAACACAAATGTTCTAGAATGTTCTATTATGACATCATACTGTGACATCACAAATGGTCTAGAATGTTCTATTATGACATCATACTGTGACATCACAAATGTTCTAGAATGTTCTATTATGACATCATACTGTGACATCACAATGGAACATGTTTAAGTTCCATTTGAATAATATAAATAATATGTATGGTCATTTTTTGGTATATATATTTTTGGAAAGTGTACAAGGGTAAGACACTATTATTATTATTTTTGTATTGCATGGACATTTGGTAATGTTGAAATTTAAAGGGGGAGGGGTGTTATATCCCCGAAGCCTGTTTTTGGGATTCAAACTTCGTCAGGGTTCTTCGAACGGATGTTCGAACCTTCGCTTTTAATTTAAAATTAAAAAAATTATTATCATTTTTTTTAATAATTTTTTTTATTTAATTTATTTTATATATCCTCAAACTAAATCCTCAATTTGAATAAAGTGATTAATCTGATTAAATTAGTATTTTTTCTTTTATTATGACATCATACTGTGACATCACAAATGTTCTAGAATGTTTGCGTATGACTAGAATGTTTGATTATGACATCATACTGTGACATCACAAATGTTCTAGAATGTTCTATTATGACATCATACTGTGACATCACAAATGTTCTAGAATGTTTGATTATGACATCATACTGTGACATCACAAATGTTCTAGAATGTGCTATTATGACATCATACTGTGACATCACAAATGTTCTAGAATGTTCTATTATAACATGTACTGTGACATCACAACATATAAATAATGTTTGGTAAGGCTGTTTTTGGGATTCAAACTTCGTCAGGGTTCTTCAAACGGACGTTCGAACCTTCGTTTTTAATTAAAGAATCTAAATAAAAAAAAAAATTAAATTTTTTTTTTAAATTATTATATATCCTCAAACTAAATCCTCAATTTGAATAAAGTGATTCAAACTTCGTCAGGGTTTTTCGAACGGACAAAAAATGTAAATAAAAAAGATAATTCTCATTTATTTTTTATAAATTCTTTTTCTTTTCTTTTTTTTTATATCCTCAAACAAAATCCTCAATTTGAATAAAGTGATTAATCTGATTAAATTAGTATTTTTTCTTTTATTAATTTGTTAGTGATGTAATCAAAAATAACACTTGTAACAAAAAAAACGATAATATACGATTGGTAAACACTCTGATTAACACTTTAATCGCCGATGACGTGTTTAGACGTCATTCCTCGCCATGCTCATTCTGCCGAAGACGCCGTAACTCGTCTTTGATGTCAATATTTCAAAAATCAGTGATCGAAATCATATTTCTCCTCCGGGGTCCTGAGATATACTGCTGATCTCCACTCAACTCTCTAGCGGTTCAAGAGCGCCATCTGGTGGCCGATCGGCAGATCGCCAACAGGAAGTGACTCGTCAAACAGGAAGTGCTCATCCATATTTCGTCCGGGCACTCGCGATCATTAGCAGGACTCTATCTCAACACACTGGATAATCAATCGCTTGCCCTAACTCAATAAACAACGTTATTTGGACGTATATAGTATTATACAACCTGGAAATGGTTCATCAGGATCAACATCCCATAATCGAAAACTGTCTACTCCAAGCTGATCAGCGTGAGGAAGATACGGTGAGTTTCAACGTTATTTTCTAACGTCTTCTATACTAACTGATCTGATGATCATATGACCCACACTAGATGAATGGTATAACGTTGCCCACGGAATTATAAACGCCCCCTCGCCCATCCGGTCAATATCAGATGATACGTAGTAACTTCTAGAAGTACCTCCAGTTGAAATTTTTCATCTGGCACCGATCGCTACCAAACTGTATTTGATCATCAATATAATGCATTTGGAGCTATAAATCAAGTTCTGGAGAAAGCTGCAGAAAACGATAAAAACATACTTATACTTTAGACCATATTTTAGTATGAATATGTGAATGAAAAAGTATATCGTTGCTACACCCTGAACAATGGATATAGGACATTGAATGGGCCATAATAATGTCAATTTAGCAATCGAATTTAAAAAGTTATAGCCCTGCAAAGAAGGGGAACTTCTCCATAGACAAATAGAGCTGGCTAGGGATGGTAAATTATGAATTTAACCATGGCGATCAAAGTGTTAACCAAAACACTTAAAAGAAAACTGGTTGAATTATTATAAAATTATGTTGTGGTAACCTCTATTAATAAATAAGCAACACGACACGCGTGTGATCCCTTTCGTTTGGTAGTTTAGTGGAAACGGGAGCATGGAAGGTTATACAATAAACAGGTGCGTCTTACACTCAGCGCACGTTAGTCATACAGGTAAGAACTCAGGTACCGGATACGGAAATACCTCACGTATATATCTGTAGTCACTCTGTAGTCCACAAAATAATATCCCTTGCACTGCTCGCTGGCCTCCCGGCCACTGCCACTAAGCCTCTTCAACTCATTCAGAACGCAGCGGCCCGCCTGATCTCAAACCTACCGAAGTCGGCCCATGTCACCCCACTTCTTAGGGACCTGCACTGGCTCCCCATTGCTGCACGAATCCGCTTCAAGGCCCTCGACCTAGCATACCGTGCGGCAAAGGGAACTGCTCCCGCCTACCTCCGGTCAATGGTCTCTAACTACACACCCTCAAGACCCCTACGCTCTGCTTCTTCTGGCCGCCTCAGACCTACTCCTATCCAAGCTCCGGGAGGGTCATCAAAGAGAAGTCGCCTATTCTCAATCCTTGCCCCACAATGGTGGAATGAACTACCCACCCCAGTTAGGACAGCCGAAACACGTCCAATCTTTCGCCGTCGACTAAAGACGCACTTCTTCAACCATTATCTGAATTAAAAAAAAAAAAAAAAAAAAAAAAAAATGTATCTAACCCTAACTAACCATACTGTCATGCACTTGTCCTAATAAACTAACCTACACTGTAGCACTCAACACTTTGATGAACATTGTTACTCAGCTGATAGAGTTGTGCCCTTCCTGATGGCTTGTCGTACAGAACTTGTAAGTCGCTTTGGATAAAAGCGTCAGCTAAATGACTAAATGTAAATGTAAATGATGAGCGATAACTCCCTCTAGTGGGAAAACATAGATATTGCATCAATATTAATCCTAGGTATATATAAGGCTGACATTATAACACCCCTCCCCCATTACATTTCAACATTACCAAATGTCCATGCAATACAAAAATAATAATAGTAGTGTCTTACCCTTGTACACTTTCCAAAAATATATATACCAAAAAATGACCATACATATTATTTATATTATTCAAATGGAACTTAAACATGTTCCGTTGTGATGTCACAGTATGATGTCACAATAGAACATTCTAGAACATTTGTGATGTCACAGTATGATGTCATAATAGAACATTCTAGAACATTTGTGTTCTATATATATTCAGCAATTGTGTGGTAGTGAGGGGCAGGTGGAGAGGGCTAGGAAGATGGGGAGCATTGGTGGGGTGGGTATAAGTAGGGTGGCGAGAGTAGGGGAGGGGGGAAGTAAGGGGGTGATAGCTGGGGTACCGGTCGAGGTTAGCGTAGAGCAGCTGGTGGAAAAGCTAAAGGAGGACGGGCGTAATGGCATAGTTAAGACCGATATTCGCGATCAGTCGGAGTACAGTGGGGAGGAGGGGGAGAAAGAAGAGAGGGAGGAGGAGGGGTGGGAAACGGTGGGGAAGAAGAGGAAGAAGCGGACGGAGAGGAACGACAGCGATGGGGATAGTGAGAGTAGGGGGGAGGAGAGGGGGGGAGAAGGGGGGAAGAGGAAGAAGGGGGGGGACGATGGCTCGGGTGGGCCGGGAGACGAGGGTGCAGAAAGAGATGTGGCAAAAGCGGAAGTGATCCATATAGTGGTCAGGCTTGAGGGGCAGAGGGATGAGAGGAAAGTAGGTAGGCTCGAGTGGCCCAAACTCATTGCCGAGCGATTAGGAGAGGTAAAGTACGTGAACGTTTTGTGGGATGGGAATCTGGCCGTAGGGTGTGGTAGTGAGGGGCAGGTGGGGGTGGCTAGGAAGATGCAGAGCATTGGGGGGGTGGGTATAAGTAAGGTGGCGAGAGTAGGGGAGAAGAGGGGGGGGGGATGTAAGGGGGTGATAGCTGGGGTACCGGTCGAGGTTACAGTAGAGCAGCTGGTGGAAGAGCTAAAGGAGGACGGGCGTAATGGCATAGTTAAGAGTGCAGCAAGGATGACGAGGGGAGCGGAGAGGGCAGTGACGGGGACGGTAGTGATTACGTTTGAGGGTGGGGTTGTTCCTAGGGAGGTGTTTGTAGGGCGTAGGATGTATAGGGTTAGGGAATTTGTTCAGAATCCTCTTAGGTGCTATAGGTGCCAGGAGTTTGGCCATATAGCTACCACGTGTAGGAAGGGGCTGAGGTGCGCTAGGTGTGGTGGGGAACATGAATATGGGAAGTGTGGAGAGGGAGTGAAGCCGATGTGCTGTAGTTGTGGTGGGGAGCATAGTGTAGCGTTTAGGGGGTGGGAGGTGATGAAGAAGGAGGTCGCGGATCGGAGAGTGAGAAGGGAGGGTAAGTTTTCGTATGCTGAGGCGGTTAGCAGGGTAGGACAGGGCAGCCAAGAAAGGGTGCAGGGGGTTGAAGGAGGGCATTTGGCAGAGAGGGTAGAGCAGGTGGAAAGAGAGAGGGGAAGGGAGGAGAAATTAGGTATTGTGGCCTTCGTGGCAGGGGTAGTTACTGGTATGGCAGAGGCTAAGGGTAAAACAGCGATGGTGAAGATGATTGTTAGGATAGCGGTTCAACATCTGGGATTGGAAGGTCTGGACTGGGAGGTGGTGCTTAGGGAATTGGCTGAGGGGGCTGCGAGGGACAAAGCAGCCCAGAAAAAGATCGCAGGGGGCAAGGAGGGTCCCGTGGAGGGGGGCTCAGACAGGAAGTAGCAGCGTTAGCTGCACTCCAATGGACAATGTAGTTGATGACGGGGTCCAGTAGAAGAAGAAGAAGAAGGTGAAGTAGAAGAAGATGAAGAGCCCATACAAAGAATTGCGGAGGGCAGTAATACGCCACGATGCGTCTACACTGCCGGAAATTCAAATAAGAAGAAGAAGAAGGATAGAGAGAGGGTAAGGGAGGAGAAATTAGGTATTGTGGCCTTCGTGGCAGGGGTAGTTACTGGTATGGCAGAGGCTAAGGGTAGAACAGAGATGGTGAAGATGATTGTTAGGATAGCGGTTCAACATTTGGGAATGGAAGGTCTGGAATGGGAGGAGGTGGTTAGGGAATTGGGTGAGGGGGCTGAGAGGGACAAAGCAGCCCAGAATAAGATTGCAGGGGGCAAGGAGGGTCCCGCAAAGGGGGGCTCAGACAGGAAGTAGCAGCATTAGCTGCACTCCAATGGACAATGTAGGGGATGACGGGTTCCAGTAGACTGCGGGAAAAGAAGAAGAAGAAGAGCCCATCAAAAGAATTGCGGAGGGCAGTAATACGCCACGATGCGTCTACACTGCCGGAAATTCAAATAAGAAGAAGAAGATCTCAAGCAAGCTAGCCATTCAAAGGCAAATCTTAGCTACGGTACACCAATTTACAGAGCCTGCTATTTTGCGGCGTCCTGTGCTTAGTTAGCTAGCAACGTTTTAAAGTATTTTCTGCTTCACTTCCTAATTCCTCTCTCCCAGAAGCAGTCGCATTTTTATCTCCTCTCCCACACCCAGAGAACACCTCAAGGCCTCTCTCTTATCCGCTTGGAGACGTCCGTACCAGCCCTTACAGCTCCTTTCCCCAGAGCCTGGATCTGCCCTCGCTGGAGACGCTCGGACGTTTTTGACCTTTTTCTTCTTTTTCTTTTTACAACAGAATCCTCAACTCGACTCGACTTTTGACCGTAATATGGATCTAATAAGCTGGGCTTTTACAGCGATTGATCGCATATTCTCGACAAGGAGGCAGAATGCGGATGACCCATTATGCCCTCTTGGGAGCTATCAGGCGGGATACACCATAAATTCATACGGGACCTGGCTCGCGATATGCTTTTTCCCGCTGGAGATAAACGACGTTGAGGACGTATATCTTCTAATTGTCATGCTGCTCGGCTTGGGCTCCGTCAGCTGTTGGATCTGGTACTGTCTGAATCTAATTCGGAAGAAGTTGATTCCCCTGGCCAGGGATATGGCCGGGATCAAGGACAACCAAATGGAACTGTTTAAAAAGATCGCTGACCTCAGCACCCTGCGCGGTGATGAACAACTGAGCTCCAAGACCATGTTGGAACGGGGCGAAATCTACCATGTAGACGAACAATCGTGCTTGAAGACAATTCTTGAGAGACTTGCTTCTAACCATGCAGAGGAACTGTCGCGGTCTCAGGCCATTCTGGACATCACGTCGGAAATTAGGGACGTGAAAATTAAGATGCCACCGTACCGTGCTAATAGGGGGTACGATGATGGTGACGATGATTAAACTAAATTGACCAAATTCTGACCATATGCGGCAATCTGCCTCGAGCTGCATGTATCACCCCCCCCCCCCCTCCCCCCTTATCCCTTTCTGCTGTGGAACCAGACCAAGGCCAGGGTCAACGCGGGGGAGCGACTCCGGTGAGGTGATTCTGGGAAAGAAGGAGAATCCGTCCGAACGTCCGTTCGAAGAACCCTGACGAAGTTTGAATCCCAAAAACAGGCTTCGGGGACAGCCTTACCAAACATTATTTATATGTTGTGATGTCACAGTATGATGTCATAATAGCACATTCTAGAACATTTGTGATGTCACAGTATGATGTCATAATCAAACACTGTGCTGTCTGGAAGCGATAAGATTGAAAGAGTCCTGCATGTATAACAAATGCGCATGTTGGTGAATTTATGACTGTGTGCCATTATTACTATCAATGTAATAATTGTGGAATATTACTATAATGAGCTGTATGTTAAATCTTGTTGTGACAACTGTAACAATGACAATAAAGATCTATTCTATTCTATTCTATTCTATTCTATTCTATTCTTATGGCGGAACAGGGTGCAGTGGTAATGCAGCAGAATTTGGACAGGAGCTGCTGGGTGTGCTTCGCCACAGACGAGGATGACCGCACGGCCGAGTGGGTGAGCCCGTGCCGTTGCCGTGGCTCCACCAAGTGGGTCCACCAGGCGTGCCTGCAGCGCTGGGTGGACGAGAAGCTGCGGGGAAACAGAACAGCACGCATGGCCTGCCCGCAGTGCAACGCAGAGTACCTCATTGTCTTCCTGTGTCCTGTGGTGTACCTGGCCGACCGCCTCATCTCCACCGCTGGCGTCATGGTGGGCTCCATATTCTACTGGACCACCATCGCTTTCCTCGCTATGCTCATGTACAGCAGTGTCAACTCCAACCTGCAGAGGACCATTCTGGGTGGCATTGCCTTTGTGCCCTTTGTGTTCTGCTTGAGGCTGTACTTCAAGCAGCAGCGACAAACCCATCGCAAGATCCTCAACTTTCCCGAGCAGCAGGTGTCTGTGTCCCCAAGAGAAGTTGACACTCAGACCCCTCACATGCTCTCAACACCAGAGCCACCCAAACCTCTGTCACCTGTGGTGTGTGTCCGAGGTCACCAGCAGTATTGCGCAGGTCACAGCGTGATCGCAAACCTCCAGACAGACTGAACATTTAACGAGACAGTTATGAGAGTAATGACTGTTGGTAATATGTTTTTCAAGTGCCTTATTTGGTAAGCTGTTGCTAAGTCATTTTTTGGTATATATATTTTTGGAAAGTGTACAAGGGTAAGACACTACTATTATTATTTTTGTATTGCATGGACATTTGGTAATGTTGAAATTTAAAGGGGGAGGGGTGTTATAATGTCAGCCTTATATATACCTAGGATTAATATTGATGCAATATCTATGTTTTCCCACTAGAGGCAGTTATCGCTCAAGGGATATTATTTTGTGGACTACAGAGTGACTACAGATATATATGTGAGGTATTTCCGTATCCGGTACCTGAGTTCTTACCTGTATGACTAACGTGCGCTGAGTGTAAGACGCACCTGTTTATTGTATAACCTTCCATGCTCCCGTTTCCAGTAAACTACCAAACCAAAGGGATCACACGCGTGTCGTGTGGCTTATTTAATTAATAGAGGTTACCACAACATAATTTTATAATAATTCATCCAGTTTTCTTTTAAGTGTTTTGGTTAATCAGAGTGTTTACCAATCGTATATAATAGGTTTTTTTTTGTTCCAAGTGTTATTTTTGATTACATCACTAACAAATTAATAAAAGAAAAAATACTAATTTAATCAGGTTAATCACTTTATTCAAACTGAGGATTTAGTTTGAGGATATAAAAAAAAAAAAAAAAAAATTTATAAAAAATAAATGAGAATTATCTTTTTTATTTACATTTTTTTGTCCGTTCGAAAAACCCTGACGATGTTTGAATCACTTTATTCAAATTGAGGATTTAGTTTGAGGATATATAATAATTTAATTTTTTTTTTTAATTTTTAATTAAAAACGAAGGTTCGAACGTCCGTTCGAAGAACCCTGACGAAGTTTGAATCCCAAAAACAGGCTTCGGGGACAGCCTTACCAAACATTATTTATATGTTGTGATGTCACAGTATGATGTCATAATAGCACATTCTAGAACATTTGTGATGTCACAGTATGATGTCATAATCAAACATTCGTGATGTCACAGTATGATGTCATAATAGAACATTCTAGAACATTTGTGATGTCACAGTATGATGTCATAATCAAACATTCTAGTCATACGCAAACATTCTAGAACATTTGTGATGTCACAGTATGATGTCATAAGCAAACATTCTAGAACATTTGTGATGTCACAGTATGATGTCATAATCAAACATTCTAGAACATTTGTGTTCTATATATATTCAACAATTCTCTCAGGCTCTCTGTCGGGGGAAAGAAGAGGCCATGCCGTATGTTCGTGGGGGGCGGCTGTTGTTTGGAGAGGAAGACAGAAGTGCGGCCTGTTCATGTGGGAGGATGGATTGGGAGAGATGCGCCGAGTGGCGGCGTCTGTGTCCGTCGGAACTGTGCAGCGAAGACATGCGTGGGAGCAGTAGTCGGTGGTGGGATGCGGAAGAAGTGGCTGCGAGAGATCAGGAACAGCGAAGGCCTTGCGATTGGTGGCCCCGGCCTGTGAGCGGCTACCCAGGGTATTGGGAGGATCGTGATGGAAGTAAATGGTGTGAGAAGGGCGAGGAAGATAGCGAAAGGGGTGAGGATGGCAAAGGGAAGGAGTCGGGTGCGACCGATATTCGCGATCAGTCGGAGTACAGTGGGGAGGAGGGGGAGAAAGAAGAGAGGGAGGAGGAGGGGTGGGAAACGGTGGGGAAGAAGAGGAAGAAGCGGACGGAGAGGAACGACAGCGATGGGGATAGTGAGAGTAGGGGGGAGGAGAGGGGGGGAGAAGGGGGGAAGAGGAAGAAGGGGGGGGACGATGGCTCGGGTGGGCCGGGAGACGAGGGTGCAGAAAGAGATGTGGCAAAAGCGGAAGTGATCCATATAGTGGTCAGGCTTGAGGGGGAGAGGGATGAGAGGAAAGTAGGTAGGCTCGAGTGGCCCAAACTCATTGCCGAGCGATTAGGAGAGGTAAAGTACGTGAACGTTTTGTGGGATGGGAATCTGGCCGTAGGGTGTGGTAGTGAGGGGCAGGTGGGGGTGGCTAGGAAGATGCAGAGCATTGGGGGGGTGGGTATAAGTAAGGTGGCGAGAGTAGGGGAGAAGAGGGGGGGGGGATGTAAGGGGGTGATAGCTGGGGTACCGGTCGAGGTTACAGTAGAGCAGCTGGTGGAAGAGCTAAAGGAGGACGGGCGTAATGGCATAGTTAAGAGTGCAGCAAGGATGACGAGGGGAGCGGAGAGGGCAGTGACGGGGACGGTAGTGATTACGTTTGAGGGTGGGGTTGTTCCTAGGGAGGTGTTTGTAGGGCGTAGGATGTATAGGGTTAGGGAATTTGTTCATAATCCTCTTAGGTGCTATAGGTGCCAGGGGTTTGGCCATATAGCTACCACGTGTATGAAGGGGATGAGGTGCGCTAGGTGTGGCGGGGAACATGAATATGGGAAATGTGGAGAGGGAGTGAAGCCGAAGTGCTGTAGTTGTGGTGGGGAGCATAGTGTAGCGTTTCGGGGGTGCGAGGTGATGATGAAGGAGGTCGCGGATCGGAGAGAGAGAAGGGAGGGTAAGTTGACGTATGCTGGGGCGGTTAGCAGGGCAGGACAGGGTAGCCAAGAAAGGGTGCAGGGGGTTGAAGGAGGGCATTTGGCAGTGAGGGTAGAGCAGGTGGAAAGAGAGAGGGGAAGGGAGGAGAAATTAGGTATTGTGGCCTTCGTGGCAGGGGTAGTTACTGGTATGGCAGAGGCTAAGGGTAGAACAGAGATGGTGAAGATGATTGTTAGGATAGCGGTTCAACATCTGGGATTGGAAGGTCTGGACTGGAAGGAGGTGTGTAATGAATTGGCTGAGGGGGCTGCGAGGTACAAGGCTGCGAGGGACAAAGCAGCCCAGGATAAGATAGCAGGGGGCAAGGAGGGTCCCGCGGAGGGGGGCTCAGGCAGGAAGTAGCAGCAGTAGCTGCACTCCAATGGACAATGTAGTTGATGACGGGGTCCAGTAGAAGAAGAAAAAGAAGGTGAAGAAGGAGAAGAAGGAGAAGAAGAAGAGCCCATAAAAAGAATTGCGGAGGGCAGTAATACGCCACAATGCGTCTACTCTGCCGGAAATTCAAATAAGAAGAAGAAGAAGATCTCATGGAAACAATTCGGACCAAGCAGAGGTGGCGATGAGATGGAGGGTTCCCCCTCTTGGGGGGGCCCTCCAAGAGAGGAGATGATGTTTGTATTGTGATTGTATGACAAGAGGAGCAGAGAAGAAGGAGACAGAGACGATAGAAATGTGTTTTGAAGATGAGAAGAAGAAGAAGAGGAGTGTAAACTTTCTCAAGTGTGGACGAAGCAAGAATTGTGGAGGGCAGTAATACGCCACGATGCGTCTACACTGCCGGAAATTCAAATAAGAAGAAGAAGAAGAAGAAGGCTCTCTGTCGCTTCTTGTTGTTTCTCATGCCTGGTGGAGGGTGTGTTCTGGGTGGTTTTTGTTCTGGTTGGGTGCTGTTTTGGAGCGGTCGGCTGTGGGTGAAGGCCGCACTTGTTGACTGTCGGGTGTTTTTTGTTCCGTGTTTAGGTCTGCTTCGGAGCCTGAGGGGGTGATTTTTTGGTGGGTGTTGACAATATTGTATGACAAGAGCAGAGAAGGAGACAGACAAGAGGAGCAGAGAAGAAGGAGACAGACGATAGTAATGTGTTTTGAAGATGAGAAGAAGAAGAAGAGTGTAAACAATCAGAAGTTGATTTACCAGAGACCATACTATGGAAACCATACTACTAGCGTAGTATAAGAACTGAGGAGGGCAGTAATACGCCACGATGCGTCTACACTGCCGGAAATTCAAAAGAAGAAGAAGAAGAAGAGCTCATTCTGCATCTTAAAGGTGAGTGTCCACAACGGCTAGCTAGCTGTTCTACTTGAAAATTACCTGCCGTCGTCAGGGGTGCCTGCTCTGTCGAAGCTTTTAAATCCCTGCTTAAGACCCATCTTTTCTCTCTTCTTCAACCTACCCTGATCTCACCTGGTCGGGGACTGACCCTTAGATTAATCTGTCTAGTTTAGTTAGGATGTCTATTTGCTCCCATGTCTGCAGACATGGGAGGACCTTTTTAACCTCTGTCTCTGTCTCAACCGGTCCCATGGAACAGCTTCATACCGCCTTCTGTCTGGCCTGCAGTGCTGAACCTTCTGAGTGACTTCTCCTGCCCCCCCGGGGCATACGGCCCTGAGCTATTGTCTTGTATCTCATCCTGTATCCATACACTTGCAGTAGTTCTATCTGTTACTCAATTTCACAATTTTCTTATATACTATGATTCTACTGTCACCATGCATGCATATGCTCACTACATGTATTTATTGCTCCATCTCCGCCCACTACAGACATGGGAACTCTCTAACCCCTGTCCCACCCCCCCCCCCATCTCTCTGAGTGGTTGTCTCATAGTGCTGACCAAGGTGGTGGATGTCTCGGGGTCTTGGCCAAGATTGCAGTGACTGTTCTACGTGCACCGCCGAGGCCATGGATCAGCTTCTTACCGTCTTCTGTCCGTGGTCTGTCAACGTGGTTTAGACGTGGCGTTCATTGCTGGGTTAAGTACTTCTATTCTATTCACATAATATGCCCTCTGCAGTGGAGGTGGGCTGCAGAGGCTTTGTAGCCAGTTCCACCACAAGGCTCCTGAAGGAAGTAGGGAGCAGAGAACGGGCCCAACGGAAGGCAATCAAAGAACTTGCCACTGCAGCAGAACGGATTGTGTGTATTGTGATAAATGGCCGAAACACCCAATGAGGTCGGGGAACACAACTGAAGATGTGTCGTACTGGTGGCACCACGTGATCATTGCCAAATTCCACCCCACCCAAGAGGATATCTCCAACCTCAATCAATTGTTGTGCTGATTATTTAGGGATCTTTAACAACTAGTCCTATTAAGAATCCTTACTACATATATCTATTCTATGCACATATATGCTTACCACTTGTATCTATTGCTATGTCCGCCCATCACAATCACGCGAACTGTCTAACGCCTGTCCCGTCTCCCTGTCTCCCTGTGAGTGGCTGTCTCGGAGTGATGACCGGAGTGTTGGACGTCCTGTGATGATGACCGGGAGGATGCGACCCTCTCTGCGCCACCCCTTCGCCTCAAATAGATCCGCTATCAGCTCTATCTTTAATCTTTCAAAATGTTCAGTTGCTATCACATGCACTTATCTGTGTTTCACTACACATGAGTGCATGCTTACCAACTGTTTTGCCTGTTTTATAGCAACACTACTATTACCGACATCTAAGAAGGGAGATCCCCCCTTGAATGGCCCTTCTAAGGTTTCTCTCCTCCACATTGCCTGTGGTGCATTTTTTCCTATTGCTAGGTTTTAGTGAGTTTTTCCTTACCTTTGCGTGGGGTATGGGAGTCTGGGAGTGGGGTCTGTGAGTGTTGCATTTATTTATTTTAAAATGTTTGGACTTTATGGTGTTTTTGTTTTGTTCTTGACTTATTGTGATGTTTCTTCTTGACTTGTTTAAAGAAGACGTGTCCGGCCCATGGGGATATTAATGTGTGTTGTCGGGCCTTACACATAAATTTGATTTGATTTGTCAGTTGACAAAAAAAAAACGCCTGGTGATACTAAATCCAGATTGAACTCTGTCATTGGAAAGGGGAGATTTGGCCCGATCCATAGATGTGCGACTTGGCTATAATAAGGTCATTTATAGGCCTGATATTCTATATTCTATAATCATATTTCAAATAGCATGTGTCCGGATGGCAGAATTCAGTACTGTATCTACAAAATGGCCTGTTTAATCATCTTCCCTTTATTAATTTGCTTAGATTATTTGTACACATGATCTCAAGAAGGTGATGAATGAGCTAAGTGGCAATTTTTCATGTCTGGTAATTTTTAGCATGATGTTATTCACCGTCAAATATGCAAAAAGAAAAGAAAAAAAAAATGAAAATTGATATTCTCCTTTGGTTCATCACAATTTACTCAAGACTAGTAACAGACACAGTATTTCTGGGAATACACTGGGATACATTTACATACATTACATTTAAATACATTCCCTGAGGTCCATAGATGTCTCTAGATACCAAGAACATACAAACAGACCTTGTAGAAGTGGAGCAATCTTCCATTTACTTAGGTATGTATTTTTAGGCAGATTTTTTGAAAATAGGGCTCCGGGCTTAACAGGTTAAGAACACGGCGCACACCAGTCTGTCTGACTTACTACGATGAAATTCTTGGTAACGTTTGTCGTAAGTCCGTCCGTTGGTGCACGAGGTCCCATGGTCTTCTTACCCAATACTCTGTTTATGAGTTCTTCATGCTGTACGCTCAGATTTAAAAACTCATTCAGAGAGTCTCAACTGCTCACCTGTTGAGGTACACTCGTTTCTCTGTGAACTGTCCCTGGCCGTGGTCCTGAACTGCTCACCTGTTGAGGTAGACTCGTTTCTCTGTGAACTGTCCCTGGCCGTGGTCCTGAACTGCTCACCTGTTGAGGTAGACTCGTTTCTCTGTGAACTGTCCCTGGCCGTGATCCTGAACTGCTCACCTGTTGAGGTACACTCGTTTCTCTGTGAACTGTCCCTGGCCGTGGTCCTGAACTGCTCACCTGTTGAGGTAGACTCGTTTCTCTGTGAACTGTCCCTGGCCGTGGTCCTGAACTGCTCACCTGTTGAGGTAGACTTGTTTCTCTGTGAACTGTCCCTGGCCGTGGTCCTGAACTGCTCACCTGTTGAGGTAGACTAGTTTCTCTGTGAACTGTCCCTGGCCGTGGTCCTGAACTGCTCACCTGTTGAGGTAGACTAGTTTCTCTGTGAACTGTCCCTGGCCGTGGTCCTGAACTGCTCACCTGTTGAGGTAGACTCGTTTCTCTGTGAACTGTCCCTGGCCGTGGTCCTGAACTGCTCACCTGTTGAGGTAGACTCGTTTCTCTGTGAACTGTCCCTGGCCGTGGGCGGGGTCCTCGTATGGCTCATTCTGCACCACCTCCACCCCCTCCCCGCGGTCGCTCTGCTCATGGCTGTGTTTGCTGATCATGTACAGCTGACCGATCCTGTACTGCAAGTCAGAGAGAGAGATAGAGAAAGATATAGATTGATAGCCAGCAAAAAAAATGCTTATAGAGATATTAATCCAACATTCATTTTGTAAATCAGTTCTCCTCAGACAAGGACATTTAGGAACTTTCAGAAAACCTATTGATATGTGTACATGTTGTGGCAGATATCCCCCCCCCCCCCCCCCCCCCCCCCCCCCCCCCCTCATGGATATGTGAAGGACGGGAGATATTACTGCCACGTAAGGAGTGGAAACAATTAGGTAGCTGATTAGTACTGATAGAACACACATGTGCACATCTCACACGCACACACCCTAGACACACTACAAATACACTAGGTTAGTGAGAGGTGAGTTGAAAAGAGGTGAGCCTCAAAAGAGCAAAAGAAAAGACATATAATAGAAGGAGAGAAAGAGAGAGAGTGAGATAGAGAGATAGGAAAAGAGAGGGGAGAGATAGGAGAGAGTTAAAGCGGGTGTATGTGTGTGTGTGAGAGAGAGAAAGAGAGATAGAGAGGACAGAGAGAAAAAAAGAAAGATGGGGAGGGGGAGAGGAGAGAGGGAGAGGATAGGAGGGAGAGGAGAGAGAGAGAAGGGAGAGGAGAGAAGGGAGAGGAGAGAAGGAGAGGAGAAGAGAGGAAGGAGAGGAGAGAGGGAGATGAGAGGAGAGAGGGGAGAGGAGAGGAGAGAGAGGGAGAAGAGAGGAGAGGAGAGGAGGAGAGAAAATGAGAGGAGAATAGAGGGAGAGGAGAGGAGAGGAGAGGAGGAGAGAAGGGAGAGGAGAGAAGGAGAGGAGAAGAGAGAGGAGGGAGAGGAGAGGAGAGAGGGAGATGAGAGGAGAGGGGAGAGGAGAGGAGAGAGAGGGAGAAGAGAGGAGAGTAGAGGAGAGGAGGAGAGAAAAGGAGAGTAGAGGAGAGGAGAGGAGAGAGAGGGAGAAGAGAGGAGAGGAGAGGAGAGGAGGAGAGAAAAGGAGAGGAGAGGAGAGTAGAGGAGAGGAGAGGAGAGGAGAGGAGAGGAGAGGAGAGGAGGGAGAGGAGGGGAGGGAGAGGAGAGGAGAGGAGAGGAGAGGAGAGGAGGGAGAGGAGGGGAGGGAGAGGAGAGGAGAGGAGATGAGAGAGAGGGAGAGGAGAGGAGAGGAGAGGAGAGGAGAGGAGAGGAGGGGAGAGAGAGGGAGAGGAGGAGAGGAGAGGAGGGAGAGGAGATGAGGAGAGGAGAGGAGGGATGCCTGCACAGCAGAGACAGGAAATAGCGGGAGTAGTGTGAGCCTCCCACACGTTACACCTGGCCAATGAGAGTCTGCGCTGGCAGGTGAAAAGATGTGACAGGCTGCCTCCTTGTGTACCGGAGGGAACACGTGATGCAAGGCTTCTATCCTCTCTACGACCGTGGGGGGCATATGCGAGCAACGTTCAAGACAGGGGAGGGGAGAATTGGAAACAGCGAAATTGGGATGGGAGAAAATAAGGGATGGGAGAAAATAAGGAGAAAAAAGTGGATACAAAAAACGAGAATCAATATGCTTTCTGTGTTTATTGCATCGTACAAACGGAAAACGGATCTAGCAGATGGAAATCAAATAATTGGAATATTTTTTTTCCAGACTCATCGGCCACAGGTAAGAGGAATCTAACGTTAATTCCAGCTCGATTGTCCATTTATTTCATTGCAATCCAGCCGATCAACGTATAATGTCGTACTAAAGAAAGCCGTTACTGACAATCAAGGAATCATAAACGACCCCCCCCCCCCCCCTTTCCTTCACGCATGATGGAGCATAATGTATACCGATCATATGCATTTGAATTTTTTTATGTAGCGTGTATAGGAACGAAACGCCAATCGATTATGTATAATATGCGTCGGGGCCTATAACTCGCGTTCTAGGAATTACTGCAGACCACTCTAAAAACACACTTATATTCGCGACGGTATTAACACGACAATGTATGAATGGAAAAATATAACTGTAGCTGAGGGGTACAATTCCCTGACTGTATTGTTAGATATGATATTTAATACCACTACCTCATGTACTTTAACTTCTGGCCACCCAGTACAAGATATAAGTATGATGAACACTTTCCCACCTGATGAAACGAACCAACACAAATGTACCAAATCGAATATTTAATACAGCAAAGGGTGTATACAACATTCACTTAATTACATTTATGATTTGAAATATTGAATATGCACTTTTATGGCAAATGAGTATTCGTAGGTAAATCAACATTGAATGTCCAATCTCTGGTTGCGCAGGGAGTAAGTATACAACCTGGAATATTTAGGAAACGATAGCGATGGTACTTAAATGATTATAGCTGGATACACTAAGGGGGGGGGGGTCCCGCTGGTTGTAAGACAGTAGGAGGGGGGGGTTAGAGAAGCCGCTGGCGGTATCCCATCTGGCCGACGGTGTCTTGGGAGAATCCAAAGTCTTAGACACAGTGCCCACAGAACCTCGGGCAGCAGACGAATACAGCTGGACCCTCTGTGGAACGGTATCTGCCGGTCCACAACGGAGAGACGTGGTGCGACCTCACGTGTAGAGCGCCGCCTCACCTGGAGTCCTCTCCGGGGGGTAATTCCAACACTCGACAGTGTTGGCCTTTATCCATGGAATAATCAAAGCACACAAAGCATAATCCAAGAGCCGTGGAAGGCTCGCCGTCGTCGGGTAGAGTAATCCAATATACAGGTCCAGTCGCTCTTGACCCGGAGCTCCTCGGATGCAATCACCACTAGGGGTCTGACCAGCCTGGATAAGCGTCCAGATAACGTCAGGAACGATGGGGGTACTGATAACTGTAGAACTCGAACCGAACGATGCACCATACATAAATAGACTATTATTAGCTTAATAGAATACGTCCAACTCGACGGTATGGTGCCAAACTATGACCATTCAACTATTAATCTACACGATATCTCCATGCCTATTCTGGGCCAAGTAGGCCCTACTACACCGCACGTGCTTCGTGGGGAGGCTTTTGCGTCTGTCACTCTGTTGGAGGGTAAAGAACTGGACTAAAAGAAAGTTCTACTTTACGAGCGCCATATATATATGCGCTATGAACAAATAGTACCACACGTATTTCGCCCGACATATTACTGCGCGGAACCGGGGGTTTGCCTCGACATGTTAGGCGGCACGATTGAACTTGGACCTAGGGGTATGGCAACCTGGCGCCAGGTTCTCGTCCAATGGTAGAATGAAACTATTATGGGCTGTTTAGTAGAAACGGGGATATTCAATGCATATTGTACAAGGAATATACAGGGGATATCAAACGATATACAAATACAATTAAATATATATATATAAATAAATATACATATTCGGTTTAATCTGATCCTTCACAACAGCCGCCCCCTAATTAGTCCCACCTAATTAGCTAAGCAGAGACAGATTAACCGCACTGTCTTCCACTCAAGGTCCGCTGTAAGGTCAGTCAACTCACAAAGTCATAGGGTCATGGTCATCATCGATAGTATCTGGGAGTCGGGGCAGTTCTATGAGCCTCGCCACGGGCCGTGTGTAGGTGCGCCCTTGGACGAGTACTTCAGCTGCTCGGACCTTGCCATCGGCACCGGTGATCACTTTGCTTACGCGGCCAGCCGGCCACATAGCTCTGGGGAGTGACTGGTCAACTATCATGACGACTGTTCCTTCTGTCAAATTGTCTCTCTCTTTTACCCACTTCTGGCGGGTCTGTAGAGACGGTAGGTAGTGAAGTAGGAAGCTGCTCCAAAACTTGTCAGCTAGTACTTGGCTGTACCTCCACAGTCTTCGGCCGTTCGCTTCTTCGGGCCTGTACATTGTCTGGGGTAGCGCGGGGTCCAGCCGCCCCATTAGGAGTGTGTTGGGGGTGACTGGGTCGACATCTGCTACATCACTGGAGACGTAACCGAGGGGCTTTGAGTTCAATACTCCCTCGATCTCCGTGAGGACTGCCACAGTCTGGGCTCCGAGTACGGCATACAGGGCTGTCTTTATAGAACGTACTTCTCGTTCCCAGGTTCCACCGAAGTGGGGTGCGTTCGGGGGATTAAACTGGAAGTCAATCTGGGCTGGAGCGAGGTGGGTCTTAAGTTCTGGGCCCATAGCTTGGAAGCTCTCTCTCAGCTCTCTTTCTCCGCCTTTGAAGTTGGTCCCGTGATCAGACAACAATGTAGACGGTTGTCCTTTCCGTGATATGAATCTCCGGAAGGCCATAAGGAATGAGTCTGTGCTCATGGTCGGAAGGAGCTCGATATGTATCGCTCTGGTGGTCATGCATTTGAATACAATACCCCACCGCTTCTCGGTGCCTCTTCCTCTCTTTATATACAACGGGCCAAAACAGTCCATGCCTGTGGAGTGGAATGGCTTGTCGCCGATTCGGAGGCGACAGGGGGGTAGGTCAGCCATCCGTGGTATGCTGGGCTGCGCGCGCCACTTACGGCAGTCTAGACAGGTTCGCTGGAAGCGCCGTACTGCTTCTCTGCCTTGCAATATCCAATAACGACGTCTGATCTCCGCGAAGACTCTCTCTGCTCCTGCGTGGTGCACATCCTCGTCGTATTTCTTTATGATCAGCTCTGTGACCTTGTGTCGGCTGTTCAAGACGATCGGGTGCTTAATGTCATCTGGTAGATCGGGGGCTCTCCGCAGGCGACCACCCACTCTGATGAGATTATGTGCGTCACTCTCTGGTGCCAGGTGAATCAGTCTGCTGTCTGATGGGACGGGGTTTCCTCCCTGTAGACAGTCTAGCTCATCGGGGAACGAGTCTCTCTGGGCTCGTTGTAGTAGAAGAAGTTCTGCTTCTTCGTAGTCAGCTGCTGACATGTCAGTGGTGGACTGAATCTCTGGGTGGTGCCGCAGGAATGTTCTTTGTTGCGCACTCTCTAGGGTAATGCAGTCATCTATGTTCGGGTCTGTGGAGGCGACAGTGCTCAGTCCACAGAACATAGGCTTCTTGTTCTCAGCCTCCTCTCTACTTGCTTCCCTCGGGGTGGGCGTAGGCCAATCTCCTTCCGGGAGCTGGAGGAATGCTGGTCCGTCACTGTAGATGTTGCGACGGGTTAGGTCATCCAGGGACATTCCCCGGGTGATGACGTCAGCTGGGTTGTGTTTGGTATCCACATACCTCCAGCTTGCTTCTTCCGTTAATTCTTGAATCTCGGTGACTCTGACTCCCACGAAGACTTTGTATCTGCATGAATCAGACTTAATCCATGTGAGTACTGTCGTGGAATCTGACCACAAGATTGTTCTATGCACCGGAATGGTGAGTTCACGTTGGATTAACGTGGCTAGATGCGCTCCTGCGAGGGCTGCGCAGAGCTCTAGACGTGGGATAGATTGTTGCTTACGTGGGGCTATCCTTGAGCGGGCCAGTATGAAAGCAGTGTGTATCTCTCCTCCCATCTCTTGGGCACGCAAATAAGCAACCGATCCGTAGGCTACTTCGGAGGCATCGCTGAAGACGTGTAGCTCAATCTCGCATGTCTCTGGCCTCACTGTGGATGGGAAGTAGCTGCGGCGTATATTGACACCTGGGAGTGAGCGGAGTTCCGTCTCCCACTCTCCATGTTGAGGCAAGGTGTGCGGGTATTGGGTCGTCCCAGCCCTGGTCCTTGTCCCATAGTGCTCGTACAATCATCTTTGCCCTGGTGGTGTAGGGTAGAATACATCCCAGCGGGTCATATTGTCTGGCGAGTGTTCTGTACACACTCCGTCTGGTGGTCGGTATCGCCGCCGACCTTCCTTGCTCTGGAGCCAAGGGTTTGTGTCTATAGTGGAGCGAGTCTGTTTTGAAGCGCCAGACTAATCCTAGTGTCATTTCTTGGGCTTCTCCTGGGATTGTCGCCATCCAGGTCTCGCTGCTGGCAGCCTTGTCTGCGGAGGAGAGGCTGCGCAATACGTGCGGGTCACTGCTGGCCCACTGCCTGAGATCAAAGCCGTCTTTGATCAGGGAGGCGCGGAGCAGCGCACGGCGTCGCCAGTCTATTTTCTTCTCGACAGGCTGCAGGAGTGTGGTGTCTCCTTCCGTCGTTCTGGAGTGGAAGCAGCTAGTGGCTGCTGTTCGGTTGAGAGATTTAGCGAGGGGGCCTTGTAATGTCCATCCTAGGCGGGTCTCGACTGCTGCAGGACAGCCTCGGGGACCTGTATGGACCCGGTCAATCGGGACTATGAGTTCTGCATGGTCGGAGCCTATCAACAGGGTCGGGGTAGCGCCGTCTATGAGCGGGATAGGTAATTGGCGCAGGTGCACATATTTATCCATCAACTTGGTGACATGGTAGGTGTACTGCGAGAGTCCTATTTCTTGGCTGGTGAAAGCATTTGTGATCTCGTACCGTCGCTCTGGCTGCCCGTTGGCTGCGATAGTGAAGGAGACATTCTCGCCCTTTATCGTCTTTAAATCTCTTCTTATTGTCCGAATCGTCATTTCGTTCTTGCTCCCCCGCAGTCCCAGTTGAGTCGCAGCGGAGGCGAGCAGAAGGGTCTTCTCTGACCCGTCATCAAGGACGGCGTAAGTGTCCATGACTTTATCCTGGTAGCTCAATGTCACACGGACTACCTTTAAGAGCACTTGAGCTCCGTTGCTGCTGGCGGGGTCAATGTACATGACACTTGCCTTGGTGCCGCTCCGTGGTGCAGGTATAGGCCGTCTTCCGTTACTATCGTGTAGTATATCTAGATGGGCTCCATCGCACCGGCTGCACCTTTTCTTTAGGCGGCATTCGGCTGCCATGTGGGGCCGCGCACATCGATAACAGCGCCGGTTGGACTTTATCCATTGGCTCACTTCTTCTGCATTCATCTTTGTGAATGAGTCACATTGTGACAGCCAGTGTTCTTTCTCACAGTAGGGACACGCTATCTTCCACTTCTCCTTTCTCGAGGGGGTGCTGTGACTCTTACTGCTCGGTACTGACTCTGATTGGTGCATGACAGTCACCGATCTTCTTCCATCACTTATCCTCCTGGGTCCCTCTCTGGAGCTTGGCGTGCTCCGCCCGAAGGTGTCCAGTCGTAAGTCAACGTTAGAGTTGGCGTACAGCTCATGCCTGCCCTTCTCCCGTTGAGCTCCCAGCATCCCCACCAGGGACTGCACTTTGATTGACAGGTCGTCTAGTGAGCGATTGTCTGTGGCTGGGGGTAGGCGGTCAATATGCCTTATCTCCTGGATTACGTAATCCCATATACGTCCATATCTTTGATCCAGCGCTGCAAGGGCCGCTGTGTATGGAGTCGAGGAGGTAGCATAGGCTAGCGCTATATTGTGCGCTCGCGGTACTTTCAGGTGCTTCAATAATATCGCATACTTGTGGCGTTCATCAGCGACATCCACCATCATTGTCTCTAAACACATCCGGAGCTCCGTGTACTGTGCTCGACTCTCATAGGCGAAGTCTGGGAATGACGGCGTGGCGTTGTATGACGCCGTGGATGGCGGATACATCGGCGAGCGTTGGGGGAGAGACCTCCTGGGCGAGTCCCCTCTTGCGCCTCGCTGTGGGCTGGTACTGGCAGGGTACCATGGCCCGCTGGTCCAGGTACTGTTCCTCGGGGCTGGTCGTGCGTCGTGCTCACCCGTAAATAGAGTCGGGGGTCTGTAGTGCAGCGCCGCGGGGGTATAGCCTGGACTGTATGGGACCTCCTGGTCCGGTGGAGTACTGTGCTGTCGTCGGGCTTGGTTCTCCTCTTCTCCCTCTTCTTCTTCTATCAAATCTTCCAGATCTTGTAATCGTTTATTTAGCTTCTCCGCAGTGTAGGCCGCTCCTTCCTTGTAGCTGGGTCTCGCTTGGACCGGTATGGGAAGGGGGTCTGCGGGGGGTCTAGACTCGGTCTGTTGGTCAAGTTCAGGGTCGCTTGCTCGTTGCGGTGACGCTGCTCTTGACTGCTGTCTCGACGAGTTCCTTGAGCCCCTGGCGGAGGGAGAGGGAGTTGTCCTTTTGATCAGCTGCTCTATTAGTTGCGCTTGTAGTCTGTCGCGCTCTGCGTCTCTTTGGGCACCGGCAGCGGCGCGCTGGGCGTCGGCCCGGTCTCTTGCCATATTCTCTTCCATCTGGAAGCGTCTCATCTCCAGACTTGTGCGCTGTTCTTCGCTCCGTTGCTGTGCTTGGAGGTGTTCGCGCTCGCTGGTCGCCTGGGCTTGGAGACGTTCGCGCTCGCTAAGCGTCTGTGCTTGGAGCCGATCGCGTTCGGTAGAGGCTGTCAGGCTGACGAGGAACGCCTGTTGTAGTATCCTCTCCGCTTCGCTGGGGGAAGGCGGTAGTGGAGGTGAGCCGCTCCTGCGTGAACCGCTCCTGGGGGTACTCGTTGGGGAGTCCTGGAGCTCTAGTTCCTCGGCGCTCTCCTCTTCTTCTTCCGTGCAGAGTTCTCTCTCTGTAGGGTTGTCTTCCTCCCGGGGCTGTTCGGGGACTACTTCTTGAGTAGTGGCGGGGGGTAAAGGCATGTCAATTCCCTCCTGGTCCCCACCGTGGGCTTGGTCAGTTACATTAGGACCTACTAGGGCCTCTGTGGTCGGGGAAACCTGGTCGTTAAGGTCAGACATAATTTTACTTTCTACTTTTACCACGTTTACCGTTTGTCGAAGGCTGCAACTTGTTCCTGTTTGCGGACGACTCAGCCCTGCTGGTCTCTGACAAGAACAAGTTACAGGTTGAAAAAACCCTCAGCTCGGAACTAGGCAGAATCTGCATATGGCTCGCTGATAACAAACTATCATTACACATGGGCAAAACAGAGTCCATTCTCTTCGGTTCAAATAACAAACTCAGCAAGACCGACGGCTTCTCAGTTACAGTGGGTGACAATATTGTCACAAGGAAAGATGAAATTACCTACCTGGGTTCCATCCTAGAGGCTAATCTCTCCTGTGACAAAATGGCATCCAATGTAATAAAAAAAGTCAACCAACGAACTCGATTCTTGTACCGGATCTCCTCTCTGGTAAACAAGAATACCCTGAAGACTCTGGCAGGAGCACTCATTCAGGGGTACTACGACTATGCTTGCACCTCATGGTACCAAAGCACCTCAAAGGCGCTAAAAACAAAATTACAAACATCTCAAAACAAACTGGTCAGACTACTGCTTGACCTTACTCCTAGAACCCACCTCACCCCTGCCCACTTTGACAACCTAGGATGGCTTAGAGTAGATGACAGAGTACAGCAACTTGCAATGGGCCTGGTCTACAAGATACACTACACGACCAAGGTACCCATGTACATGGCAAAATACTTCCCAAAGGTCAGTGAATACCACGATCACAACACCAGAGGGAGCTCCACAAATCATGTTAAACCCAGATTCGGCTCAAATAAGGGACTAAACACGTTTCGCAATTATGCCACATCAATGTGGAACGCCCTACCCAAAGCTGTAAAGGAATGTGGATCACTACCCACTTTCAAAACCTCTCTCAAGAGACACCTACGGGAGACTGCAATTCAACACTGGCCCCTGTAAATATCCTAACCCAACCCCCTCCAATGTACAGTCATTTACCTAGTATGGTTTTGTCAATAGTCCAATGTACAATTTTGTTTGTTTGTACAGAGTCTCCCCCCCCTCAATGTACAGTTTTGCTTGCTTATACAGTGTGCCCCCCCCCCCAACCACCTCCAATGTAAATTACCCAGTATGGTTGTCAATATCCCAGTGTACCCAACCCCCCCCACCCAACCTCCTCCAATGTACAGTTTCTACGTCAAATGTATATACTCCCTTTTCTTGACTCCTTCTGTATCACAAACAGTACTGTATTTGCAAATCTGGTATGTCATAAATGTATAGATGTAGCAGTACTGACTATCTGTATGTCATGTATGTCATATATGTCCTGATGAATTGAAAATGGGGGACCCTGGTGGAAACAAGACGAAAGTCTTTCTCTGGTCTGCATCCCCTTAACAATTGTGTGTATTGAGCTGTACTGTATTGTACCCATTCTGCAATCTGTTAATAAAGTTTTCAATCAATCAATCAATCAGGTAGTTGACTGACAGTGTAAGCCTCTAAGTACTGAGGTGTCTGTCGTCTGCGCCGCGGGCGTTCTAGGTTAGGAGGATCGTTTCGTGGAGTGTTCATCATAGGCCATTTCGATATTAATAACACTATATTAATATTACACTAGTTACCCTCCGGCTCGAAGGACCAATTGTAGCTGAGGGGTACAATTCCCTGACTGTATTGTTAGATATGATATTTAATACCACTACCTCATGTACTTTAACTTCTGGCCACCCAGTACAAGATATAAGTATGATGAACACTTTCCCACCTGATGAAACGAACCAACACAAATGTACCAAATCGAATATTTAATACAGCAAAGGGTGTATACAACATTCACTTAATTACATTTATGATTTGAAATATTGAATATGCACTTTTATGGCAAATGAGTATTCGTAGGTAAATCAACATTGAATGTCCAATCTCTGGTTGCGCAGGGAGTAAGTATACAACCTGGAATATTTAGGAAACGATAGCGATGGTACTTAAATGATTATAGCTGGATACACTAAGGGGGGGGGGGGTCCCGCTGGTTGTAAGACAGTAGGAGGGGGGGGTTAGAGAAGCCGCTGGCGGTATCCCATCTGGCCGACGGTGTCTTGGGAGAATCCAAAGTCTTAGACACAGTGCCCACAGAACCTCGGGCAGCAGACGAATACAGCTGGACCCTCTGTGGAACGGTATCTGCCGGTCCACAACGGAGAGACGTGGTGCGACCTCACGTGTAGAGCGCCGCCTCACCTGGAGTCCTCTCCGGGGGGTAATTCCAACACTCGACAGTGTTGGCCTTTATCCATGGAATAATCAAAGCACACAAAGCATAATCCAAGAGCCGTGGAAGGCTCGCCGTCGTCGGGTAGAGTAATCCAATATACAGGTCCAGTCGCTCTTGACCCGGAGCTCCTCGGATGCAATCACCACTAGGGGTCTGACCAGCCTGGATAAGCGTCCAGATAACGTCAGGAACGATGGGGGTACTGATAACTGTAGAACTCGAACCGAACGATGCACCATACATAAATAGACTATTATTAGCTTAATAGAATACGTCCAACTCGACGGTATGGTGCCAAACTATGACCATTCAACTATTAATCTACACGATATCTCCATGCCTATTCTGGGCCAAGTAGGCCCTACTACACCGCACGTGCTTCGTGGGGAGGCTTTTGCGTCTGTCACTCTGTTGGAGGGTAAAGAACTGGACTAAAAGAAAGTTCTACTTTACGAGCGCCATATATATATGCGCTATGAACAAATAGTACCACACGTATTTCGCCCGACATATTACTGCGCGGAACCGGGGGTTTGCCTCGACATGTTAGGCGGCACGATTGAACTTGGACCTAGGGGTATGGCAACCTGGCGCCAGGTTCTCGTCCAATGGTAGAATGAAACTATTATGGGCTGTTTAGTAGAAACGGGGATATTCAATGCATATTGTACAAGGAATATACAGGGGATATCAAACGATATACAAATACAATTAAATATATATATATAAATAAATATACATATTCGGTTTAATCTGATCCTTCACAACAATAACGTTCCCACATCCGGAACGATAGATACCCGATGTTGAATGGGCCATAGTAATGTCGATATAGCTATAATATTTAAAAAGTTATAGCCCTGGGCGGCCGGGTGGCACAGTGGGCAAGGCGCTCGCCACCAACGCAGGAGATACTGGTATCGAGCCCAGCTCTCGGCGTTGCTTCCGGCTTGGCCGGCCGTCATACTAACACAATTGGCAGTGTTAGAGGGTGGGAAAGCCGGTGGGTGGGTCCTGGTCGTTGTAAACAGCGACTCCTACAGTTCGGTCGGGGCGCCTGCTCAGCGACGGAAGGATCTAAGGGAGGTAGTGTGATCCTTCCACACGTTACACTCTCAGTGAGAGTCCGCGCTGCCAGGTGAAAAGAAGCGGTTGATTGGCTACACATGTGTCGGAGGAAGCACGTGATAGCCTCCACTCTCCCAGACCGACTGTGGGGGGTAGGTGCGCAGCGACCTGTAAGGGGATTGGGAATTGGCATAACGACTAACATTGGGATGGGAGGAAGAACGGGGAAAAGAAAAACACGAGGCCCCTGAGTAATATGACTTCTGGTTCATGTTTCTATGCTTTCACATGATATTTTTTTTCATGTAAAACAATGTTTCAAATCTCCAATGTTTTTTGTATATTTTCCTTGCATACAGTACAACAAATCATTTTCTTCACACAGGGCTCCTGAATGGGTTCTAGTCGCCTTGTTTTGACTTCTGTGGTCTTCAAACTCCCAAGAAACCCATCCATTAGTAATATTACCATCTAAATCAATCATATCCAGGGAAAAATACAATGTTTGCTAGTACTGATCTGTACTATACGATTGAAGGAGTTCACCCAAGAGCTGGCACATTGAATATAAGTTATGTACTAATGCAGTTTTTTTTATTACAGTTTATGACTGGAGGGCGGGCCTGTATTAGATAACACACACATAGTAATTCAACCCTCTGTACTCTATTGTACTGTAAAGTACTCTATTGTACTCTACTGTACTATACAGTACTATATGCCTGTGGAGCATTATTCCCTATTGGTTTTAGTGAGTTTTTCCTTACCTTCGCGTGGGGTATGTCTGGGAGTGTTGCATTCTTTCATTTATTTGCATTTATTTTAAATTTGTTGGACCTTATGGTGTTCTTGTTCTGTTCTTGACTTATTGTTATGTTTCTTCTTGACTTGTTTAAAGAAGACGTGTACGGCCCATGGGGACATTAACGTGTGTTGTCGGGCCTTACAAATAAATTTGATTGATTTGATTTGATTTATATTGTACTGTACAGTACTCTGTTGTACTCTATTGTACTATACAGTACTATATTGTACTGTACAGTACTCTGTTGTACTCTATTGTACTATACAGTACTATATTGTACTGTACAGTACTCTGTTGTACTCTATTGTACTCTATTGTACTCTACTGTACTATATTGTACTGTACAGTACTCTGTTGTACTCTATTGTACTCCACTGTACTGTACAGTACTCTAATGTACTCTACTTTACTGTACAGTACTCTATTTTACTGTACAGTACTCTATTGTACTCTACTGAACTGTACAGTACTCTATTTTACTCACCAATACTGCACAGTATGCTATTGTACTCTTGTTAAAGAGAAAATCCGTTCTAAAGTAAAACTTGAATCATTTCTGTTGCGCAAACATTTTTGCAGTAAACTTTTTAGGAGTTGATGACCATGAATCATAGGTCATCATCGCTGGGGGTTTCAGTGGGTTTCAGGACAGATGGACTAGAAAATGTATGCTACATATGGCTACATATGGCTCCATATGGCGTTCATTTATTGACACTGTATGTGAAATATCTTCATCAGGGTCTACATCACATCATAATGAAATGTCTGTCTATATTTGGAGGGCAAATCTTCATATCTATTCATGTTATGTATAAACGGCACAACCTGGATCTGATCCTAATGCACCTGCTATTATCTCTCAGCCAAACCTAATACTCTGTTCATCTGCAACAGAGTCTCTCTCTCTTGACCCAGAGCTGCATAATATGCTCCATTAATAACAATCCGCCTTTCATTGAAGATCCCCCCCCCCCCCCCTCAAAAGCAGAGGACTGCTGCGGTGATGGAGCGTTTCAGGTTAAGAGCCGCCATGAATAATTCATCCACTATCACTGCCTTTCACTCCTTTGTGTCACAGAGAGGAAAGGAGAGATGAGAGGAGGGGGGGGGGGGGTATGGAGGTCTGTGTGTGTGTGTGTGGGGGGGGGGGGGGCAGAGGAATGGCTAAGATATCAATTAGAAAGAGGAGAAGGGAAGGCTGAGAGTTGAGTGAATCCTTAGAAGGAGAGGGAGAAAGAAAGAAAGAAAGAGAGAGAGAGGAGAGTTTCCAGGGGTAGAAAAGTAGTGTGTGTTTAGCTAATAGAGTTTCCAGGGGTAGAAAAGTAGTGTGTGTTTAGCTAATAGAGTTTCCAGGGGTAGAAAAGTAGTGTGTGTTTAGCTAATAGAGTTTTCCAGGGGTAGAAAAGTAGTGTGTGTTTAGCTAATAGAGTTTCCAGGGGTAGAAAAGTAGTGTGTGTTTAGCTAATAGAGTTTTCCAGGGGTAGAAAAGTAGTGTGTGTTTAGCTAATAGAGTTTTCCAGGGGTAGAATAGTAGTGTGTGTTTAGCTAATAGAGTTTTCCAGGGGTAGAATAGTAGTGTGTGTTTAGCTAATAGAGTTTCCAGGGGTAGAAAAGTAGTGTGTGTTTAGCTAATAGAGTTTCCAGGGGTAGAATAGTAGTGTACCAGTTGCTGGGTAAGTACTTCTATTCTATTCACATAATACGCTTACTTCATATATCTACTCCATTCACATATATGCCTACCACTTGTATCTATTGCTATGTCCGCCTACTACAATCTCATGAGCTGTCTAACGCCTGTCCCGTCTCCCTGTCTTCCTATGACTTGCTGTCCTGGAGTGTTGACCGGAGTGTTGGACGTCCCGTGACGAAGGCCGGGAGATTGCGACCCCCTCTGCGTGCCCCCCTGTCTTCGGAGGTCTCGTAGTGGTGACCGGAGTGCCGGATGTCCCGCGATGATGTCGGGGAGTTCGCGACCCTCTCTGCGCCACCCCCCTTCCCCCTGTCTCCGGCTGTCCCTGAGCAACGACCGGAGTGTTGAATGTCCCGTGACTAAGACGGGGAGGACGTGACCCTCTTGCGCCGCCCCTGTGCCTCAAATAGATCCGCTATCAACTCTATCTTTAATCTTTCAAAATGTTCAGTTGCTATCGCTATTAGCTCTATCTTTAATTTTTCAAAATGTACAGTTGCTATTGCATGCACTCATCTGTGTTTCACCACACACATGAGTGCATGCTTACCAACTGTCCGTCTGCAACACTACTATCACCGACATCTAAGAAGGGAGATCCCCCCTTGAACGGCCCTTCTAAGGTTTCTCTCCTCCACATTGCCTGTGGAGCTTTTTTTCCCTATTGTTAGGTTTTAGTGAGTTTTTCCTTACCTTCGCGTGGGGTATGTCTGGGAGTGCTTGCATTCTTTCATTTATTTGCATTCATCTAAAAAATGTTTGGACCTTATGGTGTTCTTGTTCTGTTCTTGACTTATTGTTATGTTTTCTTCTTGACTTGTTTAAAGAAGACCTGTACGGCCCATGGGGACATTAACGTGTGTTGTCGGGCCCTATAAATAAATTTGATTTGATTTGATTTGATTTGTGTAGAGCCATATGAAATCTGCGTTCACGGAATCGCGAACGGAATTGCGGAATTGACCAATAAAAATGGAATCAACTGTAAAACGTGGAATATTGCAGAATTTGGCCTAATCTGGACTGAAATTCCGTTTTCGGGGAGGAGATGGAACGTTTGGTGCAAAGCAAACGTTGACCGGGGACCGCTGCGTGTTACACACAACACAGCAGTGTCCAAGTGTCTGCCGTCTGGCTGCTTCGGCGTTAACGTCGTCAAGAAGCTAAGAAATTCCGCAATAAGCCCTAAATTCAGAGCAGAGCAGTATCCTAATGACTTTTATGCCTCCGGCGATAAGGTGTTTTGCAAATTCTGTCAACCCGCAAAAACACGTGCGACACTATTGTGATTAAATAGCTATGTAACGTTACAGTACATAGGACTATAGATGGAAATTATAGCTTCTTGCTAAATCGGGTGCACCCATCCATTTGTTTAATGCAAACGATTGTCAGTACACACTGTCCTTTATACAACCCAAATGGGCTCATTTGCAGAATTATCAAAAAAATGTGGTCTTCCAAACTCCCACCTTTTCCGCTTCTTTCAGATCAGGCATTTTGTTCAGAACCAATTCCCACAATTCCCCGGCCGTCCTCCAGACTCGAGGATTGACCCCCTCCTATCGCTCAGCACTGGGCGAAAAGGGCTTGTTTCAATTGTATATGATAAAATATTTTGGATAGACCCAACTTGTTTAGACTCCCTAAAAGCCAAATGGGACGGAGACTTGGGAATTACCATCACAGATGAACAATGGGATCATATATCAGGCCTTGTAGACACCTCCTCTATATGTGCAAGACACAGCTTGCTGCAGTGTAGGATACTGCACAGGGTCCATTACACCAACGCGAGGTTAGCAAAGATATACCCGGATAGAACGGATGCAGCTGATTATATGCACATGTTTTGGACGTGCCCCAAACTCACAGAGTTTTGGACTGCAATATTTGATACACTGGTCCTGGTAAGGTCCTGGGTGTTACGTTAGACCCAGACCCACTCACTGCCCTTTTCGGAATTCCGAATACCCCTACAATCACATCTAAGGCTGCAAAACGAGTTGTGGCGTTCACTACCCTCCTCGCTAGGAGACTCATTCTCTTTAAATGGATACACCCTTCCCCACCCACTCACAACAGATGGATACATGAGATACTACATTGCATTAGGCTTGAACGAATCAGATTCTCCCTAAAGGGCTCCCTAGAAACATTCCATGCGACCTGGCAACCATTCCTGCAACACATCAATACCTTGATTATCAATGAAGAAAATGAGAAAGAATAGAGCTTTACACCTCTAACTGCATTTTCATATATTTTATCAGTATTTTATTCCTATTGTTTTCCCCCAACGTAACGTCCCCCCCCACCCTTCCATGTCCTGGTATGTATGTATGTGTGTGAATGAGATCCCGGGGAGGTGGGAGGGGGGTGGATAACTGGGGGAGGGAGGAACAGGGGGCATAACTGCAGACGATTGAAATGTCCAAGTATTAATAGGAATGATACTATAGGAGGGGGCAGGGATAAAATGTATAATGATTTCATTACTGTTTTTCTTTCCCAGAAATATCTATGCCAAAGAATCTTTCTATCTACCTATGTATGCATATTGCAGATGTGCTTGTCGGTAAACTCCGGGGGCGGGATGGGGAGGGAACGTGGGAGGGGAGGGGGGAACGAAGGGAGGGAAAAAAGGGGAAAAGAATGGAAAATGTATAACAAGTAGTTTTTAGTTTCTTTAATAGTTGTCATACAGAAGTACAGAATACTTTCATACAAAATGCTTCTTACTGTTACGCTCCAGAGACTGTGCTAGACAAGATAGTATCAAATAACATAGTATAGCATGTAATTTAGAAGAAGAAAATGAGGTCACAGTGTTCGGTATAGACATATGTACAATGTTCTGAGTTACCATATAATATACAATACTATGCAGTGTACTAATGTACAGTACTATATAGTGCAAAGCAGAAATGGGATGAGGTACAATTTAGGTACAATTTACAGTAAGGTGTACGAGTTGTAGTGCAATCCTTCATCAATAAATATAAAGTGTGGGGAGTGGGTGCTACAGTGTGTTTGTTTAAAGTGGGTGTGTGCTATAAAGTGTGTGGAGTGGGTGCTACAGTGTGTTTGTTTAAAGTGAGTGTGTGCGTGTGGATGTGTGTGCTATGTGCGTTTGGTGGTTGTTGTTGTGTAGTGTTCATTCATTGTTCGTTTAGCAGCCTGATGGCCTGGGGATAGAAGCTTCTTCTGAGTCTTTCTGTGCTCGCCTTGAGACTCCGGTATCGCTTGCCTGACCGCAGCAGTTTAAAGAGGCAGTTGTTCGGGTGACTGGAGTCTTTAATGATTCTCTTAGCCTTGCCCTTGCAATGCTTGTTGTAAATGTTCTGGAGGGTGGGGAGCCCCCCTCCAATTGTGCGTTCGGCTGAACGTGTCACTCTTTGTAGTCTGCTTCGGTCTTGTGTAGTGCTATTCCCAAACCAGGAGGTGATGTTGCCGGTCAAGATGCTCTCTATTGTACATGAGTAGAAGTTCTTAAGGATCTTCTGACTGACTTGGAACTTCCTTAGGCGCCTGAGGAAGTAGAGGCGTTGTCGTGCCTTCTTCACAACACTGTCAATGTGTGTGGTCCATGTCAAGTCCTCGGATATGTAGGCTCCGAGGTACTTAAAGCTGTTGACTCTCTCAACCGGTGCCCCGTCGATGCTGAGGGGGCTGTAGTCCTTGACCCCCGACCTCCTGAAGTCCACAATCATCTCCTTTGTTTTGCTGACGTTCAGGGAGAGGCTGTTTTCCTGGCACCATCCCGCCAGGACCTTGACCTCTTCCAGGTAGGCCCTCTCGTCGTTGGCAGAGATCAGGCCCACCACCACTGTGTCGTCAGCAAATTTGATGATTGTATTGCTACTCCGCTGAGCCACACAGTCGTGTGTGTACAGAGAGTAGAGGAGGGGACTCAGAACACAGCCCTGGGGGGCCCCTATGTTGAGGGTGATGGATGAGGAGGTGCAGTTGCCTGCTCTCACCACCTGGGGTCTGCCAGTCAGGAAGTCCAAGACCCACTGGCAGAGGTCATAGTTCAAGCCCAGGTCCCTGAGCTTGGCTATGAGTATGGAGGGGACTATGGTATTGAATGCCGAGCTGTAGTCGATGAATAGCATTCTCACATAGTTCCCCTGCCTCTTGTCCAGGTGTGATGCTGCTGTGTGCAGCACATGGGCTATGGCGTCCTCTGTGGACCTGTTGGGGCGGTATGCAAATTGCAGGGGGTCCATGTTGATGGGGAGGGAGGAGCAGATGTAGCCCTTTACTAGCTTCTCAAAGCACTTCATGGCTATGGAGGTGAGACCTACAGGGCGGTAGTCGTTGAGGCAAGCAGGCTTGGATTTTTTGGGTACAGGGATAATAGTGGACTTCTTCAGGCAGGTGGGGATGACAGCCTGTTCTAAGGACAGGTTAAATATGTCAGTGAATACTGGGGCCAGTTGGTCGGCACAGACTTTTAGGACGCGGCCGGGGATGCCGTCCGGACCTGCTGCCTTCCTGATATTCACTTTTTTAAAGGTCCGCCTCACCTCATGCTCTGTTACCCTGAACACTGCTCCTCCATCAGCAGCCGACCCCCCCCCCCCCCCATTGCCGTGGCTTGTGAGCTGGTGTTGTTATTACCAGCATCAAACCTCGCATAGAAGGTATTGAGGTCATTTGCTAAGGAGATGTCACTGTTCAGTTTGATAATATATATAATATATAATAATATATAATATATATAATATAATAATATAATATATATAATATAATATAATATAATGATTATAACATGTGCAACTGTAATGTTTAACTCTTTGTTTTCCTGTAATAAAGAAAGTTTACCAAAAAAAAGTGTGAAGGGATAGCTATAGTTTAGATTGTTGTTAGCTAGCTAACTAGTTGTTAGATGGCTGTTAGCCTTGATGCTATCAAGACATTCCAGTTGGGGTTGGTCGTCACATTTTACTTGGGGTTGGTTGTCACATGTTACAACTATGAATTGAAAATGGGGGAGCCTGATGTAAACAAGACAAACGTCTTTCTCTCGTCTGCATCCCCTTAACAATTGTGTGTATTGAGCCGTACTGTATTGTACCCATTCTGCAATCTGTTAAATAAAGTTTTCATTCATTCATTCATGTTGTGTAGGCTATTATTGTTAGGCCGATTTATTGTGTTCTTATTTTGTTATATAGGATGGCCTAAAGATGTGTTTCCTGTTTATGTTCATGTTAAGATGCATTAAGTTATGTATTTGTCAACTTGTCAATGCAATTAAACTTTCAAATTTAGTTCTGCCTTCTTGCCTTCTTTTTAAGATGTTTCCCATTAAAACACAACCAACCCCATAGTGCGTGACAATGACAACCATCCCCATGTTTGGTTGGTTGTCACAATGTGTCAGAGTGTCTTTGATAGGTGATTAATTCTTTGTTACAATACGTTGGAAAATGAGAGGGATACACATTTCAAGGCAACATCTTAAGCTTCAATTTAATGTAGGAATGACTATTGAAAGATGTTTTGATTATGAGCAATTCACATTAGAGTAAAAAGTGTGACAACGTCCCCCGTTCTCCCCTAGTGTGGGTGTTTATCTAATAGAAAAGTAGTGTGTGTTTAGCTAATAGAAAAGTAGTGTGTGTTTAGCTAATAGAAAAGTAGTGTGTGTTTAGCTAATAGAAAAGTAGTGTGTGTTTAGCTCATAGAAAAGTTGTGTGTGTTTAGCTAATAGAAAAGTAGTGTGTATTTAGCTAATAGAAAAGTAGTGTGTTTAGCTAATAGAAAAGTAGTGTGTTTAGCTAATAGAAAAGTAGTGTGTGTTTAGCTAATAGAAAAGTAGTGTGTGTTTAGCTAATAGAAAAGTAGTGTGTGTTTAGCTAATAGAAAAGTAGTGTGTGTTTAGCTAATAGAAAAGTCGTGTGTGTTTAGCTAATAGAAAAGTAGTGTGTGTTTAGCTAATAGAGTTTCCAGGGGTAGAAAAGTAGTTTAGCTAATAGATGCCCTCGGCGTCATCATCAGTGACAAGGCCATTGTTTGTGATCATCATCATCTCCTGAAAGCACACAGAGAAAGAAAAGCATGTGTTATCCCAGCCTCATACGGCCACTATTGTCCCCCACTCATCATTTGAAGTCCTGGCAAGGATGAGATGATGACACCCCGCCCTCCTCCTCCTCCTCCTCCTCCTCCTCCTCCTCCTCCTCCTCCTCCTCCTCCTCCTCCTCCTCCTCCTCCTCCACCTCCACCTCCTCTACCCACATCCACAAACTGATGAGAAGAGAGAGGTTTACACAGCAAGAATACACATCTTAAGGCTGTATCGACCACAGTGAATACAGGCCTATTAGTTTGTCTCTGTGGGAAACAAGCTGTGGCACTTCAGCAGCTCCCTGTGGCTTTCCATCCGGTCGGAATCACCTTGTTTTGTTGTCTGGTATACTGGTAATACATCTCGGTGTTGTCTGGTATACTGGTAATACATCTCGGTGTTGTCTGGTATACTGGTAATACATCTCGGTGTTGTCTGGTATACTGGTAATACATCTCGGTGTTGTCTGGTATACTGGTAATACATCTCGGTGTTGTCTGGTATACTGGTAATACATCTCGGTGTTGTCTGGTATACTGGTAATACATCTCGGTGTTGTCTGGTATACTGGTAATACATCTCGGTGTTGTCTGGTATACTGGTAATACATCTCGGTGTTGTCTGGTATACTGGTAATACATCTCGGTGTTGTCTGGTATACTGGTAATACATCTCGGTGTTGTCTGGTATACTGGTAATACATCTCGGTGTTGTCTGGTATACTGGTAATACATCTCGGAGACTCAATGAGCAGAAGAGACCAGCCACTCGCCTCCCTTTGTTGGGTTCAATTTGTCCAGTGTTCATTGATGCCATTAGTCAAGGCCACCGTGAAACAACAACGATTATATTACATCAATACAGAGAAACACATTACAGAAGAAATACAGGCCCTATCAGTTCCTGGGTTGAGATTGGGAACATCTGGTGTAAAAGCTCCGGAATGGGTGTGGAATCACTGTGTTCTGAGGAGAGGGAAAAGTTGATTGGTTTCTTAGATGGGAGAGAGTCCTTTTTTGGGGTACTTAGGGCTGCTGTCTATTGTGGCATAGTTGGCCCTGTTGTGGGATCATATCTTCGTCATTTCTGCATCCTAAATTAATTGGCGAATGCCTATATTAAAAATTGTCAGAATTGTAAGCCGAGACCCCTGTCCCTGTCTCTCTGAGTGAATATATGTCAAGGTTTGACATGGTGGAAATGCTGGTAGGATCCATGTGCAGACAGGAGTGAGGAAGCAGGCAGAACGAGGCGGGTAGTGATAAAGGAATATTTACTTAAACACAAAACTGAACACTACAAACAAAGAACTTCAACACGAAATAAAAACCTCTCAGTTAAAACTGGAAGAGGGAAAAACTAAACTAGGGGATAGACGAAATAACTTAACACAAACTGGTACAAGACTTACTAGACAGGGTGAACAAACATGGCATGGCAGGCGGAGTGAATGAACAAGGCATAGCAGGAACAACGAACAGGATACAGCAAAACGGAGACATAGAACAGGTACAGAAGAGTAAACAGAAGAGTATGAACGCGCACGGAAGACAGGGGCAGACTGACATATATACACACAGGTTAATTGACACATGAGGGTTGATTGCAAATGAGACACACCTGGGAAAGGGAACAGACTGACAGACTAAAATTACACAAACACAAGACAGACTAAACTCACTGGGAACATAAAACACAAGACAAGAACTAACCTAAACCAGACAGGACAACAAGACCAAACAAGGAAACACAAATGAACATAGGCAGGCAGGAAGACTAGACAAGATTGCAATGCATAAATGAATCAGGAGTCCAGGATGTAATAAAGGGGATTGTCCAGCAGGTGGAGGCAGAGGGAACTGTCCATGAGTGAATGGAAGATGATAAGAGGGGAACTGTCCATGAGAAGGTGGAGGTAAGTGAGCAAAGTCACTTACGATATAGACATTCCAGTGACCTTCTACCTCATACTGGACATGAGCACCACCGGTCCCATGGAACAGCTTCTTACCGCCTTCTGTCTGACCTGCAGCGTCGAACCTTACCTGCTCTGCCTTGACCTATTCTGAGTGGTTTCTCCTGCCCCCGGGGCATATGGCCCTGAGCCATCATCTTGTATCCCATCCTGTTTACATACGCTTGCAGTTGTTCTTAGTTCTATTCATTACTTAATTTCACAATTATTTTATATACTCGGATTCCAATCACATATACATCTATTCTATTCACATAATATGCTTACTACATGTATCTATTGCTATGTCCGCCCATCACAAACACGCAAACTGTCTAATGCCTGTCCCCGTCTCCATGTGAGTGGATGTCTCGTGGTGATGACCGGAGTGGTGGACGTCCCGTGGATACCCTGGCGTCCATTTTCATCCCATCCACTTCCATGTTAATAAAAACGCAATAAAAACGCAATAAAAACGCAATAGTCTAAACAAATAAATTATGTCTCCTCCCTTTCACATCATATATCGATAAACAAACAGAATAATTACACCAGGCATGCACTATAAAACAATACATACCTTTTAGTAATAGATTAGTAATAACCTGTGATTACTAACGTTAGCCTCTCGGCTATTTCTGACCGCTATTTCTCACCGAAATAGTCAACCTTTCTTTTTTATAATGGCAGATTCTTATTCACAGGGATTTTGTCCAGTTTTCACGCTGTAATATGGTGTCTAAAATTTATAGATATATGATGAATATGGCCGTTTCTCGGTTTTTTTTCAATAAAAACGGACTTAGTATCAAACATGATATAATGATATAACATGAATATAAGTGGTTCAAATTCGGAAATATTTGTAATTTGTTACAGATATCTTGAGATTAGGCTTTTAATATTAATTGTGGGAAATATTTTTTTTTTAAATAGTAAACAGTTAAAATTATAGGACTTTCAACTTGATCCATACTTTCATCTCTTAAGCCTCATGAGTGCTACCAGTTCTAGGGAGCCACAAGGACCACAAGCGATGACGCAGAATGAGTTAAGAGGTTCACCTGCCGGCCAAATCCTCCCCGCTGACCGACCTTTCCATCACAGTGGAGAATGTAGCCGAATGTTCCCGACCACCAAGAACCTTGGTGTTGTCCTTGACGACCGGCTGACCACAACACCAATCACCACAACAACCAGAACCTGCAGATTCCTCCTGAGCAACGTCAGAAGGATCCGCCCCTTCCTGACAAAAGAAGCCACTCAACTCCTCGTCCAATCAACAGTCATGTCTCGCCTCGACTACTGCAACGCACTGCTGGCTGGTCTACCGACCACCGCCACCAAGCCTCCTCAACTCATTCAGAACACAGCCGCCCACCTACCTCCGATCAATGGTCTCTAACTACACACCCTCAAGACCCCTACGTGTACAAACATTTAACGTCCTCACTCCCCCCCCCCCCCCCCCTCTGTGGACCTGCCGACTACACTACCACCATTCTCCTCACTGGATCTCAAACTGGATTACAAACCCCGCCACTGGAAAATAAACTCCCGGATCTACACACTGTCTCCTCGACTTAACGTTACCTGTCCTCCGGTCCTGTGTGTGTTCCCCCCTCTGCTCCTGGCTCTGTCTGTTGTCGGCTAACCAGCTACCTGCCGCTGGCATTGCCTGCCTGGCCGTGCTGTCCTACTACCCCCTTCCCGCGAGGGCGTCACCACTCCCTCGCGCTGGTCTGCGGGTTTCCATCTTCTCGGGTGAGTGTCGGCGATATTCCACTACTGCTCTCACTCTCCTGCTGGTCTTGGCTGTTGGCATGGCGCGGTCAGGTTGGCCCGCTACGCGGTGGTCTGGAGCCGGCTACTACAAGCCTCATCACAACAACAACACACTCCCTCCCAGTGTCCAGCTGCAGCTCCGGAGCGATCCTCTCACGTCGCTACTCCAACTCTCCGCCCTCCAGCTACTACCAATTTTTAACCCACTCCTGCTCCTATCCTACACCCAACTTGGACTCCTGCTTCTCCTACCGTTTTTCCCTTGGATTCTCACTCCCCCCCCTCCCCCCATTTTTTACTGCCCCCCCCCCCCCCACCGCCTCTCATATACTCCTGCTGATCTTCACTCGTACAATAATAATTACCGTCTCCCTGCTGCCACTGCTGCCAGAAACGCTGGCGTTCATTCGCCATCGCAACATCCACCGAGGCCCCTGCCCAAATCGTAACCGGACTCTCCACCTCCCCGATGGCTCATACATCCCCTCTTCCTGGACTACCTCTCGCCCCCCTGCCACCCCCACCCGCCGCACCGCTAACCTCGATAACCTCCGCTCCTTCCTCCCTGCTCCCCCATCCACCTCCCTTGCTCTCCTTAACACTCGCTCTCTCTCAAACAAATCACCTCTGATCTATGAGTTACTACTGGACAACAACCTTGACCTCCTCCTCCTCCTCCTCCTCACTGAAACCTGGCAACAGCCCTTGGACTTCTACTCCCTCAACCAAGCTACCCCCCCCAAACTACAGCTTCATCGCCAAGCCCCGCCTCTCTGGCCGAGGGGGGGGGGGGTCTTGCCGTTTTCCACAAACTCTCCCTATCCATCACTGAACTGCACCTAAACCTCCCTCCCATGCTATCCTTTGACTACCTTGCCTTCTCCCTCCCCAACTCTATCACTGCACTACTCCTCTACCGCCCTCCAAAGCCTCACCCCTCTTTTCTAACTGAACTTTCTGATCTCCTCCACTCTCTCCACCCGCCTCCTACTCACCGGTGACCTCAACATCCATGTTGACCAGCCTAACTCAAACCTCACTCCTGACTTCCTCTCCCTCCTTGACCGTTTTAGCCACCCAGCACATCAACTTTCCCACCCACAACAAAGGCCACACACTCAACCTTGTCTGCTCTGCCTCCCTACCCATATCCAATCCTCACCCTATCCCATTCCCACTCTCTGACCACTACTGCATCCTTTTCGCTGCTCCCCTTCCCCCACCCCACCACTCCAATAAACGCACCATCTCTTTCCGTAACATAAAATCCATTGACCCTCCCAGTCCATATCCTTTCCCCCTGACTCCGCCCCCTCTAACCCCGACGACTATGCCCTCCTGCTCAACTCCACTCTCTCTGACTCCCTTGACTCACTGGCACCCCTGAAAACCATCACTGTCTCATTCACCACCCCCTCCCCCTGGTACACTCCGGAACTCCGTTCTATGAAGCAGACCGGCCGTCAACTTGAACGCCTCTATAAAAAAAAACATCTCACCATCCACGTCGACCTCCACAAACAGCACGTCTCCTCCTACCGTGACGCACTTCAAGCTGCCAAATCTGCCCACTACTCCACCATCATCAACAGCAGCAACCCCGGACCCTCTTCTCCACTGTCAAGAAACTCCTACAACCCCCGGACAATAACTCACTCTCCTCCCCTGACCTCTGCAACTCGTTTCTCCTCTCCTTCAATAACAAAATATCTCAAATCAACAGCCCCCCCCCCCCCCCACTATCATTTTTCCCCCACCTGACTCCATCCCTCCCACCCCTTTTACTGCCTTCGCCCCAGTCGACTCCTCCTTCATCATGGACCTCATGACCACCTCCAAGACCACTACCTGCTCCCTTGACCCCCTCCCCACTACTCTCACCAAAGCCTGCCTCCCTGCTCTCATCCCCCACCTCACCGCCCTCTTCAACCAGTCACTATCCCTAGGCCACGTCCCCTCCCCCTATAAACTTGCCGCTGTCACCCCTGTCCTCAAAAAACCCACTCTCGACCCATCCAACCTCTCCAACTACCGCCCCATATCCAATCTCCCTTTCTTCTCCAAAATACTCGAACGCATTGCTGCCTCCCAACTCCACTCCCATCTCCAGTCCAACACCCTCTATGAACCCCTTCAGTCTGGCTTCCGTCCTGCTCACAGCACCGAAACTGCACTGGTCAAAGTAATCAACGACCTCCTCATCTCCGCTGATGCTGGTGCCCTCAACATCCTGATCCTACTAGATCTCAGTGCAGCCTTTGACACAGTGTGTCACTCCATCCTCCTCCAAAGGCTGCACCAACTGGGTGTTGAGGGCACAGCACTTGGCTGGTTCTCCTCCTACCTCACAGACAGACACCAATTCATCTCCCTCTCCGGCCACACCTCCTCCCCCTCCCCAGTCACACAGGGGGTCCCCCAAGGCTCAGTCCTTGGCCCCCTGCTCTTCATCTGCTACATTCTCCCCCTTGGTCACATCATCCGTAAATACCACCTCAACTTCCACTGCTACGCTGATGACACCCAAATCTACATCAGTACACAATCCCCCCACAGCCCACCCCTCAGTCACATCGAATCCTGCATCACCGAACTCCAAACCTGGATGACTCACAACTTTCTCAAATTAAACAGTGACAAGACGGAACTTCTCATCATTGGCACCCAAACCACCCTCACCAGATCCGGACCCATCACACTCACCATCAATGACTCCACCATCACCCCCCTCCCCCCTAGTCCGAAACCTTGGTGTCCTCCTCGACCCCACCCTCTCATTTGACCCCCACGTCCGCTCCATTGTAAAAACATCATATTTTCACCTCCGCAACATTGCTAAAATCCGTCACTGCCTCTCCCCCCCTGCTGCTGAATCCCTCATACACGCCTTCATCTCCTCCCGCCTGGACTACTGCAACTCCCTCCTCACTGGTATCACCTCCCGCTCCCTCCATAAACTGCAAATGGTCCAAAACTCAGCCGCCCGCCTCCTCACTAACACCCGGTCCCGCGAACACATCACTCCTGTCCTCCACTCTCTCCACTGGCTCCCGGTCAAACACCGCATAAACTTCAAAACACTACTCCTCACCTTCAAAGCCCTCCACAGCCTGCCCCCCCCCCCCCCCCCCCTACCTGACTGATCTCCTTCTTCCCTACCGCCCCACCCGTTCCCTCCGGTCCTCCTCCACTGCCTCCCTCACTGTCCAAACTCAAAAACTTTGGTGATCGGGCCTTCTCTCGCACTGCACCCCGACTCTGAAACTCCCTCCCTCAGTCCATCAGAGACTCCCCTACACTCTCCACCTTCAAAGCTCGCCTCAAAACCCACCTGTTCTCCCTTGCCTTCAACCCCCCCACACATAACCCCCCCCCCCCCCCCCCCTCCAACCCGATTGATGTCTGTCTCCTGTCGCTCTGTCTTTTTGTGCTATCTCATGCTGTCTTCCCCTGTTCCCCCCATGGTCTCATGTTCCTCTTGTTTTTGTTTCTTTGTTTTTACTATGTTCCTAACTACTGTCAGCGACTTCGGGTCATTGAGAAGCGCTATATAAATAAAATGAATTATTATTATTACGTTCTTCTGCATCTTCTGGCCGCCTCAGACCCACTCCTATCCGAGCTTCGGAAGGGTCATCAAAAAGAAGCCGCCTATTCTCGGTCCTTGCCCCACAATGGTTGAACGAACTTCCCACTTCCCACTACATTTATATACATATCCAGTTCAAATAAGCTGTCACAAAGTATAAGGAAAATAAAACATTTACTATAAAAACGGGCTTCCTGGGGGAGCTCCCGTAGCTCACCGCATATCTCGGCGCTATTTCTGCGTCGGGGAAAACCGTGCTCGTCACGGATCTGGGGGACACGAGTTCGATTCCCGGACCCGCCGTCATTTCTCAGAATGTCTTCCCCTGCTCTACATCCCATTTCAACCTGTTTCTGTCGGTCATGCTTGACCAGAAAAAGCGATAAACGCTAAAAAATAAAGTAAAAAAAAAAAAAAAAATGGCTTCCTGAGTCCCCTCCATCCCCAGGCCCGGCAGCCGCGAACCCCAGCCCCGGAGGACCCGGAGTCCGGCGCCCCCGCGGGCCAAAGCATCACGCCTCTTTAATGCCTCGACCCGCAGAGACCCCGAACCACGGCCCCCCCAGTCAGAGCCCACGGCCACCAGACCCACAGCCAAAGGGGGCCCAGAAAATATACATAATTAAAATTACAAGAAAAAAACAAAAAGATAAAAACAAGTGGACAATGGCACTCGTTCGCTCTGCGCCTGGACTGCATCCCAATCAAAATCTATATCCAGCTCAGGGATATCCTTTCTCCAAATCGTATCTAGGGGTAGGTCCTTATATGAGGACATAAGTAAGTGCAGATAAAAGTCAGAGACGAAGCCTCTCGATGTCTCCCTGTCATAAAATAATTTGTGAAACCGGTGTCGCTCTAGTGGAACGTCCCATGGAACCCCATGAGCCTTCAGAGCTGCTCTCATTTGTAAATAAAAGAAAAAGGAGGTTCTGGGGAGATCATATCCGTTGGATAGATCCTGGAAAGAGCGGAGACCAGAGTTATCGAAGATATCCCCCAATGTATGGATGCCTTTATTTTCCCATCTAGGGTACCTAATAGGTTGCCGTCCAATAAGAAGTAAATTGTTATTAAATATAGGGGAGTGCGTGTGCCATTTATGGTGGTTAGTACACGCTTTCTGGGTGTCACGCCAAATCGTAATGAGTACTTTGATAATATAGATGGTCTGTAATGAGTACTTTGATAATATGGTCTGTAATGAGTACTTTGATAATATAGTCTGTAATGAATACTTTGATAATATGGTCTGTAATGAGTACTTTGATAATATGGTCTGTAATGAATACCTTAATAGGGCAAGAAGGTACATATAGAAATTGCTTTAGCAATTTCTCAAAACAAATTAGATTCAAGTAACCCAACAAAGATGGCGTCCGTCGTCCGTGGCAAAGCATAGCAACTGTCAAACCCCAAACCCACGCATAACCTCACATCATGGGAAATCCACTGTAGTAGTAATACCCTAATACTCTGATCATCATTTCCACTGTATACAGTACTTATGTATACATGATGATGACATACGAGCACTTGTATGGAAAGATTGCAACAGTAGGCTAATGATGTCAGCCTGTGACTCTTTATATTTGTAAATTCCCTCTCTCCCTCTCCCTCTCTCTCTCTCTCTCTCTCCCTCTCTCTCTCTCTCTCTCTCTCTCTCTCTCTCTCTCTCCCCCTCTCTCTCTCTCTCTCTCTCTCTCTCTCTCTCTCTCTCTCTCTCTCTCTCTCTCTCTCTCTCTCTCTCTCTCTCTCTCTCCCCCTCTCTCTCACACACACACACCCACAACCAGATTGTACCCATTCTGCAATCTGTTAATAAAATGTTCAATCAATCAATCTGCGCGGTGATTGATTGAATGAAAATTGTATTAACAGATTGCAGAATGGGTACAATATAGTACGGCTCAATACACACAATTGTTAAGGGGATGCAGACCAGAGAAAGACTTTCATCTTGTTTACATCAGGGTCCCCCATTTTCAATTCATAATGAATTGTAAGTAAGGGTGCAACTAGCACCTCAACTAGCACCTCAACTAGCACCTCAACTAGCACCTCAGTAGATGCTGACAATTCCTTCTCATACCCTGCTGTAGTTTCTATCAGCTCCACTTTCACCTATCCTCCGTTGGGAGTCTCAGATTACATAAACTCACACCCTCTCCCTCCACATATCTATTGCAGCACGCTTACACACTCACACATAGGCCTCTCCACACACACACACACACACTCACACATAGGCCTCTCCACACACACACACACACACTCACACATAGGCCTCTCCACACACACACACACACATAGGCCTCTCCCTGGATAATGCTGGCTCAGCTATTGTTGTGACGCCAACTCACACACACACACACACACACACACACACACACACACACACACACACACACACACACACACACACACACACACACACACACACACACACACACACACACACACACACACACACACACACACACACACACACACACACACACACACACACACACACACACACACACACACACACACACACACACCCTCCCCAACACATTTAATCACATGACCATGCACCAGACCTGCAAACTCTCATAAGTGTGTGTGTGTGTGAGAGAGAGAGAGAGAGAGAGAGAGAGAGAGAGAGAGAGAGAGGAATGTGTGTGTGTTTTTTTAGCCCATATCACGATACACGATATATATCGCGATATTTTGACATTTCGTCTAAAGCACTTAAAAATGCTTGATTTAACCCTTTGATGCATACAGTCACGCCAATATGATGATTATAATAAGTCCCTGCAACATGTTTGCATTATTAAACCATAAAGATGCTTTAAAAAATAATCAAATGAAAATTTACTAAGAGTAGTCTACTGACACACTAATAAAAAAAAGTATTTACATCTAAGACAATTTATATAAAAACTCTTGGGTGCCTAAGACTTTTGCACAGTACTGTGTTTTCTATCCACTTTAGCCAAACACACACACACACACACACATATATATATATATAGGGCTGGGCGATATGACGATATTATATAAATATCGGGTACAGTTCATTAACGATACACTTTTTCAACGTATCGTGGATATCGTGATGTTTTGCCCAAGAGGATTGTGTCGCGTCAATCTGTCCACACGTTACTCGTTCATATCTCAGCCTGTGCTGAGATATGCCCATTCCGCGGTCTGTTAATAAAGTTTTCAATCAGACAGATGTATGGAAAGGCTTTTATTATAACATTCGTTGTAGTAAAATCATTATGCCTCATTTAGTCATCCTGTGAAGCACTGGTCTCCTACTCGATGGCCGCGGGGAGCTAACGTTAGTAGCTTTGTTGATGTTCAGCACACGGGACATTCAGGAAGTCAAAAACTAATAACGCTTGCCGATTGGTGCTAAGAACAGCAGGGCGGGTGCAAGCGGTGTGACGTCATTGGCAGACTCGACTGTCAATCAAAATGATTATGTTTCCGTCAGAATGAATGAATGAAAACTGTATTAAAAGGTTGCAGAATGGGTACAATACAGTACAGGAGGATGAAGACCAGAAAAAGACTTTCGGCTTTTTTACATAAGGGTCCTCCATTTTCAATTCATCAAAACATTTAGAGACATACATATATACAGTAGTTTCATAAAAATGCTAAAATGCTATTTATTTATTGATTGATTGATTTAAAACTTTAACATATTGCAGAATGGGTACAGTACAGCTCAATACATACAATTGTTAAGGGGATGCAGACTAGAGAAAGACTTTAGTCTTGTTTACATCAGGGTCCCCCATTTTCAATTCATCATATTTCATATCTAAATCATATAATATCTCATATGCAATATATAATCTAATAATCTAAATCTAATATAAAAATGCTAAATGCATGGGTATTTTATTTTGTCTTTAATGTTAGCTTGCAAACTCAAATACTGTCTTGGTAAGCCTCATAATGAATTGTTTGGGGTAAAAAAGAAAAACATCGTGATGTGTATCGTGTATCGCCGAAAGGTCAGAAAATATCGTGATATCATATATATATATATATATATATATATATATATATATATATATATATATATACACTACTGTGAGAAAATAATAATCACACACAAAGGGATAATGGCTTATAGCAGACTTAATGAATTTAGAATATTTCAGATAATGAAATTAAATGTTTAAATATCATCAACTATTTATACTGTAACGTTTGGCTACTTTAAATCATTGAATGTAGAGAGAGAGAGAGAGAGAGAGAGAGAGAGAGAGAGAGAGAGAGAGAGAGAGAGCGTGAGAGAGGGCGAGAACGCGCAAGGGAGCCCCCCCCCCCCCCCCGGGTTTTGTTGTAGGTCTGCGTTTTGAGCGTTTAAGCTGCCGTAGGTGGTGATGTCACACTCGAATGTCAACACAGGAAGAGTTTAACACACGGAGATGGGAACTGGATGCCCGATATAAAGAAACGAATAACCAATAAATATGAAGTTATGTTTAAACTTCTGTTGTCAAGCGTCGTCAATATAACCCACGTCCCCTTTCCTCACGAATGGAACTAGTGTCGTGGAGTCCGCTTTGAGCGTTTCCAGGGTTAGCAGCTAACGCTAGTTAGCTTAGCCTAGTCATGGGATAACTTAGTTAGCAGCTAACGTTAGCCCATTGCTCGCGTCAATTAAATTGCATGTAATTTAAGGTCCGCGCTGGTCTGTGTCTATAATGCAATGAGAGGACAGCTCTGCTCTAAAGCAAGTCTCATCACAGCCGCAACGTGACAACATATACTCGATGTTCACAATATAGTAATTTACTACATCTCATGTAGAACAAGCCGCGATACATCGAGTATACTCTGGGGGCTGGACTGGTATCTATAGGCAGGTAGGGTGGGCTGGACTGGGATCTATAGGCAGGTAGGGTGGGCTGGACTGGTATCTATAGGCAGGTAGAGAGGGCTGGACTGGGATCTATAGGCAGGTAGGGTGGGCTGGACTGGGATCTATAGGCAGGTAGGTGGGCTGGACTGGGATCTATAGGCAGGTAGGGTGGGCTGGACTGGGATCTATAGGCAGGTAGGGTGGGCTGGACTGGGATCTATAGGCAGGTAGGGTGGGCTGGACTGGGATGTTCTCCAGAGATAAGGCTGGCAGTTAATATGTGGACCACCATGTAATTAGAGAGAGGGAGAGAGAGAAAGAGGGGTCCTGTATGTCTGTGTGCCTGCGTGTGTGTGTGTGCCTGTGTGTGTGCCTGTGTGCGTGTGTGTGCCTGTGTGTGCGTGCCTGTGTGTGTGTGCGTGCCTGTGTGTGTGTTTGCATGTGTGTGCAGTGTCTGTTTATCTACAGTGTCAGAGTGACGACACCACAGCAGCGAGATGAGCTTCATGTCTCCATCCTGCCACTCAGAGCAGGTGTCGGTGTCTTAATAATGTGATGATTACATTTCTTACCAGAAGTGGGGTTTTTTTTGTACCAAAGCTGCTATATTGTTATACATATAACCAACAAACCAGTACCATCCATTGTTTGTCAGAGAGAGAGAGAGAGAGAGAGAGAGAGAGAGAGAGAGAGAGAGAGAGAGAGAGAGAGAGAGAGAGAGAGAGAGAGAGAGAGAGAGAGAGAGCAAGCAAAGAGAGAGAGGGGGGGGAGAGAGGGGGAGAAAGAGAGTGAGGCAGAGAGAGAGAGTGAGACAGAGAGAGGGAGAGCAAAGAGGGGGGAGAGAGGGGGAGAAAGAGAGTGAGGCAGAGAAAGAGATAGAGTGAGACAGAGAGAGGGAGAGCAAATAGGGGGGAGAGAGGGGGAGAAAGAGAGTGAGGCAGAGAAAGAGAGAGACAGAGAGAGAGGGAGAGAGAGAGAGGAGAGGAGGTGATATAGATAGAGTGAGAGACAGAGAGAGAGAGAGAGCACTGTGCAGATATTAAATTATTTTTATGACTTCATCTCAACTACCAATATTCCTCTAGGTTGTTATTAGTGGTTGTGGTGCGGTGGAGAAAATACACATATTCAGCCAATAAAGAGCTGTTATGTACAATGGACCTCATTCACTAACATTCTCGTACGTTTCCTTGTAAATAAGCTTGTAAGAAGTTGGTAAGAGGAAACCTACGATAGTCCTCCTCCGGGTACCTGAAGGTGTGGAGAGGTGCTCGTAAACGGCCAAAATGATCGCGGCTGAAAGAAGAACGTCACTCATACTTCAACTGAAATCGTGTTCTCGTACACCTAAATTTACATACAGAAATGCCCAGCCAGCTCCTTATAAGGAGGCTAAGCATTGTACTTCGAGTTGTGCTGACCCTTGAGATCAAGTGTACAATAAATATAAGCAAATGAATAAATGGCAGATGATTTACAGGGGGTTTTGTAGATACAGTACTGAATTTTGCCATCTAGACACATCTAGACACGCAATCTTAAATATGAATATAGAATATAGAATATCAGGCCTATAAATTACCTTATTGTGGCCAAGTCACACATCTACGGATCTGGCCAAATTTTCTCTTTCCAATGGCAGAGTTCAATCTGGATTTAGTGCCACCAGGCGCCCCTGACAGGGCAGCAAAAACATTGAATGAAATCTACTGTAAGTAGTTACTTTTTTATAATGTAAATAGCTCCGCCATTCTTCATCAGATTGCAACGCGTTTTTTTTCCGGCGTTCAAAGAAAGGTAAAGAAACTAACTATGTTCTATTTTATGGCAATAACGTTCAGGTTTGTTCGACCCGTGAGATATGATCCCGAAAGTAACACAAAAAAAAGTAGTAGTAGTTTTATGAAATTCAAAAGCCCATCGAAAGCCCTGGGTCTCGTCTTTCAAAAGACTACACACGTAGGCCAGCTTCCTTTATTTCTGTCTAATTCATCCGGTTTCCGCCGGGATGCGCAGAGATATTTATGAACTCATAATTTCGCTAATAACACTTAAAATCATTGGTAAACAAACGTAGTGCTGAAAATATACACTTTGACTGCTGTTTTGATAGGGTTAGGGTCTTTACTCTTCGCTACACTTGAAAAAAAAATGCTACATTAATTAATACCAACTGTATTGATCTATTTATGGTGTGAAATTATTGTCGGCCCGGTATCGGACCACTCAGGCTTAACACTTTGGACACCAGACCCGATGATAGTCGGGTTAACTCGCCGACGCTTGGGCGCCAAACCCGAGTATAGTCGGTTTTCATCGTTATTGCTTTTATTCGATATTTCCATTCATTACAGGCACACGGACATCTGGGTTAACATAACATCATTCTGAGAATGCCAATGTGCAATACCGGCCGCATCCAGCCAGGTGGCAGTATCGAGCACCCTTGGCCTGTGGGTCGATCAGAAGTCTCCGGTCAGATTTCTACTGGTCGGGCAAGGGGACCGGTTGTCCCGATCGGATTGAGAAGCGTGAATTGCTCCCGGTCCATGATGTGTGGCGGATTATGTTGGCGACATGATCGACACCCAGGGACCGAAACTAAAGCCTGCCGCCCGCCAGGGGCGGTCAGTTTTTACCGTTGGCGCTTGACACTTAGAGGGCTGCCCGCCGTGTGACGTGTAATCAATCAAGTTCATAACGATACTCTTATTTTGAAAATCTGTGCGGGTCTCATTTCCGCCCCAAGCGCATCTCCAGTCATAATATCGATGGCTCTGGCAGTTAGCAACAATTAGGTTCGTATGATACTCTTATTTTGAAAAAAACCTTGGCAACGAGTCATATCCGCCCAGCCCTGCAGCGGGATACTATTGGCTAAGGGCTTCTGCTCGCAGTGCTCATGTCAACACAGGCAGTCTGCTCTAGAAGAGCGGACCTCCGTTACTGTTTAAACAATGACCCAGTCAACTATTCACTTTTAGTTTAATACATGACGAGGCATTGTCTAACGGTATCTAGCTGGCTAGCTACTGATAGCTGCTGATATCAACAAATGCTCCAGCAATAGTCGACTCGAGTGCATAATACCTCCGTTCCCTCGTTAGCTCGCGTTAGCTAGCTCACGTTAGTCGATCTGTCCCAGTAAACTAAATTGTCTTAACGTTATCTACCGGGCTAGCAGTAGCTACAGATAGCTCCTGATATCAATGTCTTATAACATTGATTGAATGCGTATTCTAGCTGAGGGCATGTTGAATGTGATTTGACACAAGAACAGTAACGTTATAAATGGGTCCAGCTGCATCGCCAGAGAATCCTTGCATGCTGAATGTAGGGTCTAGCTGAATATAGGGTCTAGCTGCAGGGCCGGAGAATCCTTGCTGGAGCTGGAGGCTACTCAAGTATACACACACAGACAGTGGAGCTGTTTGCAGATAGCAAGCATTTTGACTTATTGCGTGGTGGCGATGTCTCGCAGATAATACAACTACAAGTATGATTATATAATATATATTTTATTTAAAAAAATTTTTTTATATAAAATATATATATATTTTTTTTTTAATCAAAACATTTTTGGCAGGTAAGAAATATGCTTGGCGGGTAGACTCTTCCCATCTACCCGCCACTGGCCGGTGAGTCAAAAAGTTAATTTCGCTCCCTGTCGACACCAATACTGGGACTCGCGATCAGATAATTGGAATATTCTTTTTGGGGTACATCCTAGTGAAGGTAAGGCCTATATGGTATCAATCCTGCTGTGATCCAACCATGACTTCACTTCGATCACAACATTTGTGTGTAACGTTACTCCACAACGTGTACTGTTCGTGACGATCAAAGCATCAACAATCTACCCCCCCCACCCTTTCATGCATTCATGATGAAACGTAATACCGATAATATAGATGTGATTTCAAAATAGTAACGTGTACAGGCGAGAAATGGCAACGTTTTTAGTGAAATGCATGTATTGCTGCATAGCGTAGTTTTCTGGGATTAGACAGGATTATTCTAAAACTATAGTCATATTCACCACGGTATAAAACGGGAATGTATGGATGAAAACATTTATTTCTTTAACACATATTGAACGATAGATAGTCGATGTCAACTGGGCCATAGTATTGTATCCATAGCTATAATAGAGAATATAGTTATAGCCCTGCATACACCGCCACGTATTCCTATACTTTAGAGCGTCACGCTTTTAACAACACGTCACGCATATCGCTGTGGCGTCTAAAGTGTTAAAGGGGTTAAACTGTAAGACCCATAAACTGTCTCTCACATCATAATAACAAAGCTCACCTGGAGAAGGTGGGGGAGGGGTTAGGTGGAAAAGGTGTTAGGTGGGGGAGGGGTTAGGTGGAGATGTGTTAGGTGGAGGAGGGGTTAGGTGGAGAGGTGTTAGGTAGGGGAGGGGTTAGGTGGAGAGGTGTTAGGTGGGGGAGGGGTTAGGTGGAGAGGTGTTAGGTGGGGGAGGGGTTAGGTGGAAAAGGTGTTAGGTGGGGGAGGGGTTAGGTGGAGAGGTGTTAGGTGGGGGAGGGGTTAGGTGGAGAGGTGTTAGGTGGGGGAGGGGTTAGGTGGAGAGGGGTTAGGTGGGGGAGGGGTTAGGTGGAGAGGTGTTAGGTGGGGGAGGGGTTAGGTGGAGAGGGGTTAGGTGGAGAGGGGTTAGGTGGGGGAGGGGTTAGGTGGGGGAGGGGTTAGGTGGAGAGGTGTTAGGTGGGGGAGGGGTTAGGTGGAGAGGGGTTAGGTGGGGGAGGGGTTAGGTGGAGAGGTGTTAGGTGGGGGAGGGGTTAGGTGGAGAGGGGTTAGGTGGAGAGGGGTTAGGTGGGGGAGGGGTTAGGTGGAGAGGTGTTAGGTGGAGAGGGGTTAGGTGGAGAGGGGTTAGGTGGGGGAGGGGTTAGGTGGAGAGGTGTTAGGTGGAGAGGGGTTAGGTGGAGAGGTGTTAGGTAGGGGAGGTGTTAGGTGGAGAGGTGTTAGGTGGAGAGGTGTTAGGTGGAGAGGTGTTAGGTGGAGAGGTGTTAGGTGGAGAGGTGTTAGGTGGAGAGGTGTTAGGTGGAGAGGTGTTAGGTAGGGGAGGTGTTAGGTGGAGAGGTGTTAGGTGGAGAGGTGTTAGGTGGAGAGGTGTTAGGTAGGGGAGGGGTTAGGTGGAGAGGTGTTAGGTAGGGGAGGTGTTAGGTGGAGAGGTGTTAGGTGGAGAGGTGTTAGGTAGGGGAGGGGTTAGGTGGAGAGGTGTTAGGTGGGGGAGGGGTTAGGTGGAGAGGTGTTAGGTGGAGAGGTGTTAGGTGGAGGAGGGGTTAGGTGGAGAGGTGTTAGGTAGGGGAGGGGTTAGGTGGAGAGGTGTTAGGTGGAGAGGTGTTAGGTGGAGAGGGGTTAGGTGGAGAGGTGTTAGGTGGAGAGGTGTTAGGTGGAGAGGTGTTAGGTGGAGAGGTGTTAGGTGGAGAGGTGTTAGGTGGAGAGGTGTTAGGTAGGGGAGGGGTTAGGTGGAGAGGTGTTAGGTGGAGAGGTGTTAGGTGGAGAGGTGTTAGGTGGAGAGGTGTTAGGTGGAGAGGTGTTAGGTGGAGAGGTGTTAGGTGGAGAGGTGTTAGGTGGAGAGGTGTTAGGTGGAGAGGGGTTAGGTGGAGAGGTGTTAGGTGGAGAGGTGTTAGGTGGAGAGGTGTTAGGTGGAGAGGTGTTAGGTGGAGAGGTGTTAGGTAGGGGAGGTGTTAGGTGGAGAGGTGTTAGGTGGAGAGGTGTTAGGTGGAGAGGTGTTAGGTGGAGAGGTGTTAGGTGGAGAGGTGTTAGGTGGAGAGGTGTTAGGTGGAGAGGTGTTAGGTAGGGGAGGGGTTAGGTGGAGAGGTGTTAGGTGGGGGAGGGGTTAGGTGGAGAGGTGTTAGGTGGGGGAGGGGTTAGGTAGAGAGGTGTTAGGTAGGGGAGGTGTTAGGTGGGGGAGGGGTTAGGTGGAGAGGTGTTAGGTGGGGGAGGGGTTAGGTAGAGAGGTGTTAGGTGGGGGAGGGGTTAGGTGGGGAGGTGTTAGGTGGAGAGGTGTTAGGTGGGGGAGGGGTTAGGTGGAGAGGGGTTAGGTGGGGGAGGGGTTAGGTGGAGAGGTGTTAGGTGGGTGAGGGGTTAGGTGGAGAGGTGTTAGGTGGGGGAGGTGTTAGGTGGAGAGGTGTTAGGTGGAGAGGTGTTAGGTGGGGGAGGGGTTAGGTGGAGAGGTGTTAGGTGGAGAGGTGTTAGGTGGGGGAGGGGTTAGGTGGAGAGGTGTTAGGTGGAGAGGTGTTAGGTAGGGGAGGGGTTAGGTGGAGAGGGGTTAGGTGGAGAGGTGTTAGGTGGAGAGGTGTTAGGTAGGGGAGGGGTTAGGTGGAGAGGTGTTAGGTAGGGGAGGGGTTAGGTGGAGAGGTGTTAGGTGGGGGAGGGGTTAGGTGGGGGCAGGGGTGTAAAAAGTACCCAGAAATTATACTTAAGTAAAAGTATGGGTACCGTCTCAAAATCTTACTCAAGTAAAAGTCAGAGTATCTGGCTAAAAACACACTTGAGTAAAAGTAAAAAAGTTTCTACTTTTAAATGTACTTAAGTACTAAAAAGTAAAAGTAAAAACTTCTGATAGCAGGTGTTTAATCAAAGATCCCCATGTTCTAGTCTTGCACAAGGACCAATCAGCATGGGTGTGGGCGGGTTAATTTTCCATTGATGGGGATTTGATTGGCTGTTTTTAAATAAAGCGCGGCCGCAGGATTCATAATGTTAACGTTAGTTCGGCCAGAGAAACAAATATACTAATTAAAATGGTTGGACCTGCAAGATTTGTACTTTGTACTTTGTAGGTCTGCATTTTAAATGTAAGGAGTAAAAAGTATGTTTTTTTCTCTGAAATGTAATTGAGTAAAAGTACAAGTATACAAACCTAATAATACTTGAGTAAAGTACAAATCCCCCAAAACAATACTTAAGTTTTGTAACAAAGTACAATTACTCAAGTACTTTACACCCCTGGGTGGGGGAGGGGTTAGGTAGGGGAGGGGAGGGGTTAGGTGGAGAAGGGTGTGTTGCAATGTGGGTAAAGTAGTACTGGATGCATCGTTAAGAGAAACAGCTCCAAGCCTATGAAGCTCTGTCGCTCTAAACAAGCAAACATAGATTGAAAAGTATCTGCCTGATTTGTACAAGTGATCTTGAAGGTATGAACCTGTACTTTCATATCATGTCCGTTTTTTGAAGACTGCTCAACAAGACCTAAAGTCTGTGCCTGCCTGGTCACATGTCTCCTCGTCCTCACTGAGTTTCTTTGGAGTTTTCCCTAAGAATCCAATTCAATTTAGCTTTCTGCTGATGCTGATATTTTAAATGTCTGAAAGAAGGCTATTCTCAAATGTAACTGAAATGAATCATGGAGGTAGCAGGACGACCTTGAGGTGGAGAGGTAACTAAATCCTCTGCTCTGAAATAGGGCTGAGCCCAAACGTTGGAACGTTCGGACCTTTGTTCGTTACGTTGGCATTCGAATTCTAAATCAACATTCGAATTTCAAATGTTTTATAAAAATTATATATATTACTTTTCTATTCATTCTGTATAAACCAATGGGGGTTTTCTTCACAGTTGCAGATAAAGATTAGGCTACACTAATATAATTTTATATATTTTTTTATTAAATTCTTTTTAATTTAAAAAATAAAACGTATTAAAAACGTAGGTTCGAACGTCCGTTTGAAAAACCCTGACAAAGTTTGAATCCCAAAAACAGGCTTCGTGGACAGCCCTACTCTGAAAGGAGGGTGTACTCCAGGTGTGTGTTGGAGGATGAAGGGTGACACTAAACCCCCAACATTGCTCCAGGGGCATTCTCTGCACTGTGTATCTGGGAGGAATATTATTTAGAAAGACTGTAATCTGCTAATCTTCCTCTTTCATTTCAAATTTTAATACTGATGTTGAAATTAATATCAGAAAGATTAGGAGACCATTTCTATAGTTCAATAGGATCGTTTATTACAATATGGATCCATAGTTAGTAGAATACAAATTATAAGTGTGATACAGAATTGGATGAGGCGAGAGGAGGAGAGAGAAGAGAGAGGGAAAAGTGTACATACATCTTTATTAAGGCTGTCAAAGTTAACGCAATATTAACGAGTTAACGCACAATTACTTTAACGCCACTATTTATTTTAACTCACGATTAACGTTTTAGAAGGGAAAACAAGTTTATTTTATATTTTTTTTTCCCTTTTTCATTTTTAATAGACTTCACTCAGGTGTGTTGTGGAATATTTAAAATGAGCCATGACAGTGAACTGTAGAAATTGAGATTGAGTCATTTGTATATAAAAACATAGAACACAGTTTAATATCTGTGCTTCCACAGAGATCACTTTATAGAGAAACACACAAGCGTCTGACCAGAAAGTGACCAAGAGGTCTGGTCAGACACAGATTAAATACATAATTGAAATTACGTACATTAGACATCCAGATATGACAGAAAGGTAAACAAAATCTGCCCTAGTGGGAGAAATTAATAAACAAGCCTTGGCTAGGCTGTGTTATTGTTAAGTCTTTCACACCAGACTCCAGCCACCCAAACAACTGCCTCTTTGAACTGCTGCGGTCAGGCAAGCGATACCGGAGTCTCATGGCAAGCACAGAGAGACTCAGAAGAAGCTTCTATCCTCAGGCCATCAGAATGCTAAATGACAATAACACTATGTAACGACCATCAAACGCACTCACAGCACACACATCCACACGCACACACTCACTTTAAACAAACAACTCACTGCAGCACCCACTTTACCCACTTTAGACACCTAAACACACTTTATATTTATTGGTAAAGAATTTGCACTACAACCCATACCTCATTACACCTTACTGTAAATTGTACCTCATCCCATTTCTGCTTTGTACTGTATAGTATATTGTATTGTAACTCAGTTACTTCTACTCTGCATTGTACATTGTATATAATACTGAACACTTTTGTCTACGTACTTGACTTCTATTTTATACTTGCTATACTTATTTTATACTTATCTATTTTTGTCTAGCACAGTCCCTGGAGCGTAACAGAAAGAAGCATTTTGTATAAAAGTATTCTGTACTTCTGTATGACAACTAATAAAGAAACTTGAAACTTGAAACTTGAGGCCAAATGCTCCTAACCTTGTTTAGTTAAAGAGACAGTCAGACTCTAGCCTATTATACAACGGCATGCAAATTTCTCGATTCTGATTGGCTGAAACAGTCAACTTACACATGGGTATTTGTCCTAACCCAACGCTCTTGGTCCCAGGACCCGCCCACAACCGCATTACTATCACTCCGCCATGCAAGTTTTTAAGAAGTGAAAGCAAGATGGCGGACAAGCCGGACAGTAACATTACGAAAGGATATGGTGATAGGGTCATAAAGACTAAATGAAAAACGATTCTGTCACAGCAAATGTCTTTGGATGATGTAATTGATGGGTCATAAGTCAGTGTGGAACAAAATAAAAATTGCGTGAATTGATTGATTGACTGATTAATTGCAAATAATTTTACCTACTTTCTATAGAAGCAGCTGGGAGGTGCGCTGTTTTAAGTGAGCGTGGACTATTGAATTGATGGATTGATTGATTGCTAATTTTATTACTGTCCGCCTTGTTTCCAACTGGTTAAGTTTAGGCACTCTTTCAAAGTTGGTTAAGGTTAGAGTTTGTCTTTAGAGCAGGGCGATAGACCACCAGCCCTGATTCCAAACTCTAACCTTAACCAACTTCGAAAGAGGGCCTAAACTTAACCAGTTGGAAACAAGGCGGACAGTAATAAAATTAGCAATCAATCAATTCAATAATCCACGCTCACTTAAAACAGCGCACTTCCCAGCTGCTTCTATAGAAAGTAGGTTAAAAAATAAAAATAAAAAAAATCGTATAGGGAAAAGAACCCCCCCCCCCTATATAGGGCAAAAAAAAAAAACCTATAGGGCAAATAAAACTTTTTTTTGTTGTTTTACCTACTTTCTATAGAAGCATCTAAGAATGAAGTTCTATAGAAAGTAGGTTAAAAAAGAAAAGAAAAGTTGGATGTGTTAGTTTGCTGGATGTCTAGTTCAGTGGTTCCCAAAGTCGGGGTCGCGACCCAAAGGAGCCACGGGAGGGCCGCGAGATGATACATTTTTTTTTCAGGCCACTGAACTTAGAAGCAGGCCAGGACAGTGTTTCTAGTTGTATTCTAAAATTCTATTCTATTGTATTCTAAAATGTGACTATATGGTTTTATATTAACTTAATAAATAAACAAAAACGAAAAATCTACTTATTTCAACGAACATTTCAAACTAAATAACAGATTATGCACATAAAACACTGAAAACAACCGAAGCAACAATAGTATTTTAATGAGGCTATTATTATTATCATTATTATTTTGCAACAAGTTAGCCCTCTCATAAATAGCACATATAAATGAATAACTAACTTGAACTAACCTAATAGGTTTGAAGTGATATTTGGCTTAAAAAATCGGTCGCCTGGCAAAAAAATAAAAATAAAAAAAAAGCCTGACGATGTGCATTGGGCCGCGGCTCTCTGACGCCTTATTTTCTGGGTCCCGGCCTGAAAAGTTTGGGAACCCCTGGTCTAGTTGAAAGACAGTTGGATATCTTCGTTTGTTGGATGTCTAATTGAAAGACAGTTGGATGTCTTAGTTTGTTGGATGCCTAGTTGAAAGACAGTTGGATGTCTTAGTTTGTTGGATGTCTTAGTTGAGAGACAGTTGGATGTGTTAGTTTGTTGGATGTCCTACTGAGAACAGTTGGATGCACTTCCGAGCTGCTTCCACATGGAGGCAACTTCTCTTTTTTTTTTTGGGAACTACTTTTTCTGGCGGATGGTTTTTTCAATAAATCTTCAATTAATGTGTGTTTATTGTATAGCAATAAGGTTGGATGAATGCGCCAGTTGTATAAAAGCCATTACACCACGTGCAGTCGTGGGTTGTGAGAATTAGACCATGCCTAGGGGGGTCTAACGACCATGGTCTAATTCTCAGAACCCAGTCCTGCGCGTGATGTAATGCTTTAGTGTCTGCTGTAGTCAGACTAGTTTACTAGTTGGTCATATTAAACTAGTCAAGGCTATCAGAGACAGAATATGTAACACAGATCTATAATGACATGATAAGATTTCCCTCACAAGTGTATTATTGATACTCTCATTGATACTATGTTTGTTTCTTACTCAAAGAGAGAGAGAGAGAGAGAGAGAGAGAGAGAGAGAGAGAGACAGAGAGAGAGAGAGAGAGAGAGAGAGAGAGAGAGAGAGAGAGAGAGAGGGGGGGGGGGTGAGTCCTTTATGCGTGTAGCTTTATGCCAAGCAAGCAGTGCAAAAATTTACCGTAGTGGCATGCAGTAATGCGCCTTTCATTTTCCGCCGCCCAGCGCCCAGGTCGCGCGGAAATAGGCTGTCTATTGCCATTCTCTTTGACAAACTCTAACCTTAACCAGCTCCTTAACAACGCCTAAACTTAACCGTTCTAACCTTAACCAACTCCGAAACAATGCCTAACCTTAACCTTAACCTTAACCATGCCTAACCTTAACCATAGAAATTATATTGCCATTCTCTTTGACAAACTCTAACCTTAACCAGCTCCTTAACAGCGCCTAAACTTAACCGTTCTAACCTTAACCAACTTCGAAACAATGCCTAACCTTAACCTTAACCATGCCTAACCTTAACCGGCGAAAGAATACACGTTAAAAAAAAATCACGTTAAAAAATATTTTCGATGGGATTCGAACTCGCCAGCAAACGAGCCATAGGATCCACAGCCATGTGGCCTTGCCAATTGAGCTATTGCTAGATACTGAATAAGGGGCGGTGACTTATATATATTGAGCTCCGCTCGTGTCGAACCAAGGCGGGATCTCATGCGCATGCGCGGGCACCTCGCGCGAGCACGCCGGCGCACGCACGCACCTGAGCGAGCACGCCGCCGCCGGTGCACGCACGGTAGCATTTGTCTG
>NC_140171.1:159411329-159413829 GCF_963971535.1 Notolepis coatsorum | reverse complement strand
TTCCCTATTTTTTATGTATGATATCAGAGGTTACAGCACCCAGTGTCAAGTCTAGTGAGGTGAGCGCGTTCTACTACTTTTTTCACCTGCATATACCTGCCTTCCCCGTCGCTGTTGCTGTCTTTTGCTCTCCAGGGCCCTCATTCATCAATTTGTGCGTAGAACATGACCTATTTCCACACGTAAGCACGGAATGTAGAACTAGTGTACGCACAGGGAAGTCGGGATTCATCACACTGTGCGTACGCAGGCTCTATGCTCCTCCGTAGAACTTTGTTCTACCGTCAATGCTTGTGCATGATTATCCATATATGGTCATGAAAGTGAGGAAACACCCCCCATGGGATGTGAAATAATGGACTGACCCGAGCGGAACTCTGAGAAACTCCACGGAGAATTCACTGCTGTCGAACCAAGAAGACACTATCGCGTATTATGGGATAAATAAAAGGCGGATTTGTAAACGGTGATGTCCAACGGCTCCCTAAGACCATTGCTGCAATTCTGCCTGGACAGCTCAAAATACTAATAAAGACCGTTCGTTGACCACTGTTTGGCGTTGGTTGTGTGTCATTATAACCGTGCTGTAATATGAATGCCTTTATTAGTTGTGTTCGATTGGCTATATGATTTTTAGAGGCATCTATTTTGTTGTCGGCTAATAAAGACTGCGCTGGAATATGACTGCCTTTTCCCGTGTTGTTTGATTAATACCCAGGGATTAAAGTTCTCCTCAATTTGATTCCAAATCGCGATGGATCTCCCGTCAATTTTCTACCTGCTGCATATGATTTCTAGAGGCATACTACAATCTATTTTGATGTCAGTATTGGGTAGCAATGAATCTCACTGCATGTATGATGTAGCCTGCCTTTCAATACATGAACTTGAATTCCATCATGTTTGTGTGCGGGACTCACAAGGCTGTTGTCACAATGGGTGGTACCGGTACAGACAGTAATAATAACAGTCCACACAATATCACGATCCATGCCATAGCCTATGTTCTATTAGGACATGATCTGTGACGATAAATGTTCTGATATCATACTCTGACAGCATGCCTATGATCAACAAAAACGCGAACTTGAATCCCATCATATACATAGTCTGTCCACTATCTGGTGTCATTGCAATGCGTTTTCTATTCTTTCTTATACAGTAAAAAGGGGGAAGAACACTATATTCATATGACTTGTATTCTGCTTACAGCTTCGAAATTCCACTTGTTTCGTTTAACGTAAAGCCTTTTAAATATAATCAAAACGTTCCCGTGTTTCTGCGGTCTGCGCAAAATAATAACGAGTTGAGCTTTATGATTTATGATGAATTGAAAATGGGGGACCCTGATGTAAACAAGACGAAAGTTGGTCTGCATCCCCAATTAACAATTGTATGTACTGAGCTGTACTGTACTGTACCCATTCTGCAATCTGTTAATAAACTTTTCAATCAATCAATCAATCAAGCTACGCGGAGCGCAGTCAGTCAGTAGCCTACACCCCGTATATTCCGATAACGCTATATAAACCATGCTGCATTCATTCTGAGAGAAAGATCTATTATTCCAAATGCTATTTATAGGGTTTTGACCATAATTACACTACTGTTGCTATTTTACAATGAACTATAATGAACTACGGTTCGTACAGAACATGCCAGTGTTATTATGCACAGAAGCTCATTTCCTTGTTGTAATAATATATTCTACCACTGGGCGCCAGGTACGCCAGGTCTGACCTGTGCGTAGATGTAAGCACGGAGTCAAGTTCAAATCGAAATTGATGAATCCCACTCTTTGCTTAGAAATGATCGTACGCACAGGGTAAGCACAGATCTGTGCGTAGAACACGTTGATGAATGAGGGCCCTGGATCTTTTGTGGAGAACTGCTGTGGAGAACCTGGTTCCCCGTTCGGAGCTACGCCTCGTAATCTGCCCGCTTCTCGCGTTGCGCTCTGGTGAGTTTTTGGAAACTGTCTTTTGGATTATCAGTTTTTTGTGTGTTTGGTGAACACCGAAGAGATCCCGTTTTTGTTTGTACTGGACTCACCTAATTTTTGTGTTAGATTAACACTGAAGATACCGTATTGTTTTTTCTCTGGACTCTGCTAACTTGTGTGTGGTACACCGAAGATCAAGTCACTTGGATTTATACTGGATCAGTCACCTCTCTGCCTCTGTGTGTGCGCTGGGCTAACTCTGATTTCTCTCTCTCTCCGTTTCCTCCGGGAGCGAAAGCTGGGAGGATCTGCAGAGCCGCTTCAACGTCACTAGCCAATTCCTCACCACTACCTACTGGGAGTATCTGCAGAGCCGCAACAATCTTCACATGCCAGATTCCCCGTTTGTTCGATTGCTGTACTTCATTCCATCTTGTGACTGTAAATAAATACGCCCTAGCTTTTGGCTAACTCTGAACCATTCTCTCTGTGCCGTTGCGTTTGAGGTCGGTTACAAACCATAACAGATATATCAACAAACCCTTCTCTAATTAGAAG
>NC_140171.1:159371329-159406329 GCF_963971535.1 Notolepis coatsorum | reverse complement strand
AAAATCCTGGATTGCTTTGAAATACCGGGACAAAATGTGCCCGAGTTGTGGGATGGGATTTAAAAAATCTGATGGGATTAAAAGTGTTGAACTCCTGGGCCCAGGAGACTAGTATTATGGCACCTTGTGGAATTGAGAATGATCTCCCCTTAAATGCGTCTGATTCTCTCAGGTTCTGGCAACATCACCTCCTGGTTTGGGAATAGCACTGCACAAGACCGAAGCAGACTACAAAGAGTGACACGTTCAGCCGAACGCACAATTGGAGGGGGGCTCCCCACCCTCCAGAACATTTACAACAAGCGGTGCAGGGGCAAGGCTAAGAGAATCATTAAAGATTCCAGTCACCCGAACAACTGCCTCTTTGAACTGCTGCGGTCAGGCAAGCGATACCGGAGTCTCAAGGCGAGCACAGAAAGACTCAGAAGAAGCTTCTATCCCCAGGCCATCAGGCTGCTCAACGAACAATGAACACTACACAACAACCATCAAACGCACATAGCACACACATCCACACGCACACACTCACTTTAAACAAACACACTGTAGCACCCACTCCCCACACTTTATAGCACACACTCACTTTAAACAAACACACTGTAGCACCCACTCCCCACACTTTATATTTATTGATAAAGGATTGCACTACAACTCGTACACCTTACTGTAAATTGTACCTAAATTGCACCTCATCCCATTTCTGCCTTGCACTATATAGTATTGTATATTAGTACACTGCACAGTATTGTATATTATATGGTAACTCAGTTACGTCTATTCTGCATCGAACATTGTACATATGTCTATACTGAACACTGTGACCTCATTTTCTACTTCTAATTTACATGCTATACTATGTTATTTGATACTATCTTGTCTAGCACAGTCTCTGGAGCGTAACAGTAAGAAGCATTTTGTATGAAAGTATTCTGTACTTCTGTATGACAACTATTAAAGAAACTTGAAACTTGAAACTCTATCCATTCAATTTCAATGTGTGTCAAATGCGGGTGCAGTGGCTATGTGTGTGACTCTGGCCTGATCTGAGCCCAGGTCAGCCCTCGGTGTGTGCTGTGTGTGTGTGACATCGTTCTAATGTGGCCCCAGAGCTGTGTCTGCAGATCACGGACTGAACATTTAATTACTGATGATGTAGGCCTGGTGATACATGCTGTACACACACTCCCGTGCACAGACACACACACACACACACACACACACACACACACACACACACACACACACACACACACACACACACACACACACACACACACACACACACACACACACACACACACACACACACACAACTAGGGCTGGGCGATAAAATAATGATAATTATCGCAATATATTTTAATAATCGCTATCGATTTATTTTTATTTTTATTTTTGTACCTGCAACAGGGTAGTTTTAAAACCAGAGACAGTGGACAGACTTGTCTTTCTTGCCTGCAACTTAAAGTAATGGCGTTGCTTGTCCAAATGACAATACTGACCAAATTGAGATTTATTTATCTCTTGTCCATTTATTTTGTTTGCTTTCTAATGTAAAATACAGTTTGAAACCGTCTGTACACAGTAGGCTATGTGTGCTAGCAGAGCTAGTCTCCAGTCGCGAGTCACGGTGCACATGTGCGGTGGTTTGTCCACCAAAAAAGTGCCAAAAGATAACAAGTGAAACGTTGTCTAGAGGCACTTCCTACTGTGAATGCTTTTAAAGGTATGCTACGATTAGCCCTTCATGAAACATGTAACTGTTTTACCTGATGCTATTGCTGATCTGATTATGCTTCTTGCCACTGCACAAATGGCCTTCTGTATTTGTATTTGATTTGTATGTTTTTTGTTTAATGCCCTTGTTTTTATGTTGAAACTTGTTGTGTGCCGTGTTGGTCAGGACTCCCTGGAAGAAGAGATCTTGTATCTCAATGGGACATTCCTGGATAAATAAAGGATAAAAAAAAAAAAAAAAGCCTGCTATTCTATATTCTATAATAATATTTCAAATTGCATTGGTCCGGATGGGAGAATTCTGTTTAATCATCTTTCCTTTATTAATTTCCTTAATTTTGTTTGTACACGTCAACACGTGATCTCAAGAAGGTACTGAAGAAGGTCAGCAGCAGTTCTTCATGTCTGGTCATTATTAGCATGGTGTTATTCACTGTCAAAGATGCAAAGAAAAATCATAATTCATATTCTCCTTTGTTTCATCACAATTTAAGCAAGCCTAGTAATAGACACAATATTTCTGACACTGGGAATACATTCACTGAGGTCCATAGATGTCCCTAGATACCAAGAACATGCAAATGGACCTTGTAGAAGTGGAGCAATATTCCATTTACTTAAAGTAGCTATGTATTTTAGGTCGATTTTCAGAAAAGGGGCTTAAGAGGTTAATCAATAAAATTATCCTCACTGCGATTGCCGATGGTTATGATAACTAACGTTACGTTAATGCTACAGTAGCTCCTTTTTTTTTTTGATCAAATTTTTTTATTATTAATTACATGAAACAGGACAACACAATAACCACAGTAACAAAAAACATAACTTTCACAGGAGAATAACAAACAATAATAATACAGAATAATAAATTATAAAGACAAAAAGAAAAAGAAACAGCGTCCAACCTATCAAATATAGATGGCTACTTCAATAACAAAAAGGGTCTTCAAAACATGGCAACCTTTCCCCACCTTTACAAAGTGGAGTGACTTAAAAGATTGTTTATGAGAGTGTTGCCGCAGATTTACTGTAGATAGCCTAGGTCCCTTACACATGTTCAAGACTGCCAAACTTGCAGAAGGTAAAGTGTAAGAAGAAAGAAATTCTTCCTCCAAGTTGGTTGACAGGTCAATCAGTCTGTCAATATTAGTCTCTTGGGGAGATGGCATGTGAGTTGACATATAGCGCAGAATAGCTAAATACCAACCCCCCCTAAAATCCCCCCAGTCAAAGTTAAGAAGGACAAGACAAAAACCAAGACAGACAAGACATTTCCTCCTCCCCCTCCCCAGAGACCGCCGGACCCCCCCGATCAAGCGCCCCAACCCCGCTCAGCCGCACACTGCGGTCTTTACCTTCTCAGCTGCTGCGAACCACAGGTCAATTCCAGCCTGCCCTACCCCGATCACCCGGGCCGTGGATATCTCAAGATAAATCACATCCAATAGAGTTAGGGACCAGTTAATCATTGTAAGCTTCTCAGGCTCCTTCCATCTCATTGCTATTAGCTTCTTCGCTGCTGTGACGCCCGCTAGGACAACCCTTTTCAGTTGTACGGACGCGGGTAGTGTCGTTATATCGTTCAGGAGTAGCGTAACAGCTGTGAATGGGATAGTTAAGCCACACAGATCTGAAAGTTTGTCCGTTATTGACCTCCAGAAGCGGGCCACTGGTGGGCAATCCCAATACATATGCATATAAGTGCCAGTGGCCTTTTGAGAGCACAAAGTGCACTGAGAGTCGGTTATCAGTCCCATAGCAAATAGCTTCCTAGGTGTAAGATAGGTCCTATGAATATAATTAAAATTAATTTGCTGGTGATTGGGGTTGCGGGAAGATAATGCCACATTTGCCCAAACATCATCCCAGTCAAACTCGGGGTCCAACTCCGGTATATCCACACGCCAGATTGTATCCAATGATAAATTTTTATACGTGGATTGAATTAAGAGCGTATAAAAGTCGGAGACAAACCCTCTGGATGTCGTCCTGTCCACTATGAGCCTGAGGAAGGGGTGTGGGTGCAAGGCTTGAGCCCACGGTACGCCATGCGCCCTCAGTGCTGACCTTAGTTGAAGGTAAAGAAAGAAGGACTCGCCGGGTAGATCATAAAATTCTCTTAAGTCCTGAAACGCACGGAGGCCGTTCTTATCATAAATATCCTCCAGAGTATGCACTCCCCTCCTTTGCCATTGAGGAATATTAACCGGCTTGTGTCCAACAAGTAATTGCTGGTTATTAAAAATTGGAGAGTCCAGGTGCCAAGGGCATTTAACCCCACACGACCTCTGTACATTACGCCACGTTTGGATCACGTGAGTTATGATCGGTCCATACCTCAGCCGGCATTTCGCAATAGAGACAGTGGAGTACACTACATCCTGTAATCTTAGCGGAGACACCGCCGCCGCTTCTAAGGAGCGCCACGATACAGCCTCTACAGGGTCTAGCCAGCACATCAAAGGTCTCAGTGAAAAGGACCAGAAATACAGTTTAAAATCAGGGATTGCGAGGCCCCCATCTTGTTTCCTACGTTGAGTAGTAGCCCTTTTGATTCTCGGGCGTTTGTTATTCCAGACAAACTTAGATACCATCGATTGTACCTTGCGCCAGTGGTCTATTGGAGGGGGCAGGGGGAGCATTGAGCTAATAAAATTTATCCTAGGCAGGATGTTCATTTTGATTATGGAAGCCCGGGCTTGTAAGGAGTTAGGAAGGGACGACCACCTGTCTAGATCCTGGCGTATTTTATCATAAGTACCCGTGAAGTTGTACTTAGTAGTTTGGTTCAGCGTGGGGAATATCTCTATGCCCAGGTATTTGAAATGTTCTACTATGGGGATATCAGCTGGTAGTCGTACCGCCTTGGCCAGTTCATTAAGAGGTAGGCAGGCTGATTTGTTCCAGTTAATCTTAAAACCTGACAATTTACCAAAGTCGTCGATTATCCTCAATAATTTTGTGGCCGACCGGGAGGGGTCGTCCATGAAAATCAGCAGGTCATCCGCATAGAGAGCAATTTTGTGTGGAGTATTGTTGACCATTATGGGGACGATGTCCTCCGATTGCCTAATAAATTGGGCCAAAGGTTCGAGGGAAAGCGCGAACAGTCCCGGGCTCAGAGGGCAACCCTGTCTAGAAGATCTGGAGACTGGAAAGAGTGTGGAACAGTTTTTGCCTGTCAGTATCATCGCAGACGGCGAGGCATACAGGACTTTAATCATATGAATAAAACTCTTTCCAAGACCCATGACCTCAAGTACCTTCCACAGATATGACCACTCAAGTCTGTCAAACGCCTTCATGGCATCCAAAGACAGAACTGTGGATGGAGTTGTATTGTCTTTACTGTTATCGATTACATGCAACAGCCTCCTAAGATTATCTGCAGCCAGACGCCCCGGGATAAAACCAGTTTGATCGCAGTGTACCAATACAGACATAAATCTCTGCAGGCGACGGGCCAGCACCTTGGCAAACACCTTTAAATCGGCCCCGAGAAGACTCAAGGGTCTATAGCTACCACAATCATTGGGATCTTTGTCCTTTTTGAGAAGTAAAGAAATCAACGCCATATTGACATCTCTTGAGAACTCCCCTTGTTCGATAGCGTAATTGATCATATCGAGCATCAATGGACCCAGTTGGTCCCAGAAAGCTAAATACACTTCGGGTGGAATACCATCCCAGCCTGGCGCCTTACCCCTCTGCATTTCAACAATAGTCTCCCTCAATTCTACGAGAGTAATCGGTCTCCCCAGTTCCTTGGCCTCTTCCTCAGAAATGTGGGGTATCTCAAGCCCGCCAATGAACGATTCAAATCTAGAGTCATCCAGATTACCCTCTGAGCTATATAACTGTGAGTAAAACTCTTTAAAAGTGTCATTGATCTTTTTCGAATCAGTAGTGACTGCACCCTGGCTCGTCCTAATCGAGGGGATATCTGAGAAATGCTCATTTGATCGTATTTTCATTGCCAATAGATGGCTAGGTCTGGAGCCGTGAAAATAGTAATTTTGTCTTGTCCTATGTATCAAAAACTCAGACTGTTGTTTAAGTATGGAGTTTATTTCTTTTTTGACTATCTTACGTTGTGTGTTTAGTCGTTCATTATAGTCAGTTTGCAAGGATGCGTATAGGTCCGCATATAATGATTCCAGTCCTTCTAGCTTTTTTGACCGGGATTTTCGCAAATTGGAGGCAAATAGTGTGACATGACCCCTGATGAATCCTTTCAATGCGTTCCACAGGACCCTAGGGTCTTCTACTGTGCCAACGTTGATCTGCAAAAATTCAGCTAGTTTACTCCTGAACTCAGAACAGAAGTCATCGTTCTTTAGCAAGGTCGAATTAAAACGCCATCTGGGAGCTCTTGCGGAGAGCCTGCCAAAGGTTGCCGTAAGGAAAATCCCCTTGTGGTCTGAGAGAGCCAAGGGAACCAATGAGACATCGAAACTATCAAACATATTAGGGGACGCGAATGCATAGTCAATTCGAGAGAAGCTTTTGTGTCTGGCTGACAGGTGAGAGTAATCTCTGAGGGTGGGGTTGCATAAGCGCCAGAGGTCTGAGAGCCCCGTGTCTTTGGCCCACATCCTGAGGGCCTTAGAGGCCCGTTTCTGGTCGCTCGTTTCAGAGGGCCCAGACCTATCCATCTCCGCATCCCAGCACGCATTAAAATCGCCACCCACAATGAGAGCGTATCCATTAAGTTCCAACATATTCTTCGTGATTGTATTATAGAACGCTGAATCAAATGTGTTAGGAGCATACAATGCTATTATAGCCATCTTCCTATGCAAGAATTCAACTTTTGCTATAGTAATCCTTCCCTCCGTGTCCGACCATACATCCAAGATTTTGATATCAAGGTTACGTCTTGTAACTATGACTACTCCTTTCGTCTTATCATCGGCTGAGGATGCGGAGATATGCTACAGTAGCTCCTATGGACAGGTCGGGATGTTTGTCCTTCAAATGTTTCGCCACGTCTGACGTGTTGCCTCCCTTGGCGAGACAGACTTTATAGCACCGCTTGCAGTGCTTCAGTGTTAACTGGTTCGCCTTTTTCATCGGCTTTGGAGCCGAAATACTTCCATATGGCACTTCGGGCTCCCACTTTATCAACTAGTTGTGTGTTTTCTGAAGCTGCTGTGGCTGCCACCTCTTCTCTTACAACCGGAATGGTGATCCGCTATCAATCTCTCTCCATCAGAGCTCTCTCTGCCTGGTTTTCTATTTTGTTGTTCTTCATTCCAGAAGGTTGACTCCGGTAACGTCACGCACACAACTAGCGCAACGTCACCACTGACAGCAGCGCTGTTCTCCAATAGGAAGGCATCCGCGGGCATAAATGAATAAATATATATATTTTTTAAATACAGTTCTTTTTCAAATGCAGTATAGTAGCGTTTTGAACACTCTAGTACCGCGGTACTATACTAATACAACCCTAGTGTGTATGTGTGTGTAAGTGTGTGTGTGTGTCTAGGATATTGTACTTACCTGAGATGAGAGGCCGCAGAATAGAGGGGCAAGGCACATGAAAATGAAAAGAGAGAGAGAGAGAGACAGACAGATAGAGAGAGACATCAATAAGTAACCTACAAAGTCTGAAACGCTCGCTTAACGTCAAGGAAACAACAACTGCAACAAAGCCATCAAAATAATGTCCCTGTTGTCAGACCAGCGGAACTGATTTGATTTGGACATCAAAAATAATGAGAGAATGACAGAACAAAAGCGCAGATAACGAACATGCATTCTGCACAGCTGGTCCCATTGAGTTGTTTACTTCCTATACTTGGCTTGACCTTCTAATTGTGGGGTTTGTGGCTTGATGGGCAGTCCAGTCCCCTTTCTGTTCTGCCTGGGATGAGCCAGCGGGAAGGCTAAGAGCAGGGGTGGGCCATGAGAACCCTGAACTGTGTTGGAGGGCTGAACCAATTATAGCTGCTACTGGTAATCAGAAGAATAAACATGTAAAAATATTCCAAAGGGCCAGATGTGGTCCCCCGGGCCGTACAATGAGGTCTAGCTGAGAGGGAGACAGAGTAGAGGAGACACAGGAGAGAAGGGTCTTTATTGAGACAGTAGGAAGGCTGAGAGGGAGACAGAGTAGAGGAGACACAGGAGAGAAGGCTCTATATTGAGACAGTAGGAAGGCTGAGAGGGAGACAGAGTAGAGGAGACACAGGAGAGAAGGGTCTTTATTGAGACAGTAGGAAGGCTGAGAGGGAGACAGAGTAGAGGAGACACAGGAGAGAAGGGTCTTTATTGAGACAGTAGGAAGGCTGAGAGGGAGACAGAGTAGAGGAGACACAGGAGAGAAGGTTCTTTATTGAGACAGTAGGAAGGCTGAGAGGGAGACAGAGTAGGGGAGACACAGGAGAGAAGGTTCTTTATTGAGACAGTAGGAAGGCTGAGAGGGAGACAGAGTAGAGGAGACACAGGAGAGAAGGTTCTTTATTGAGACAGTAGGAAGGCTGAGAGGGAGACAGAGTAGGGGAGACACAGGAGAGAAGGTTCTTTATTGAGACAGTAGGAAGGCTGAGAGGGAGACAGAGTAGAGGAGACACAGGAGAGAAGGGTCTTTATTGAGACAGTAGGAAGGCTGAGAGGGAGACAGAGTAGAGGAGACACAGGAGAGAAGATTCTTTATAGAGACAGTAGGAAGGCTGAGAGGGAGACAGAGTAGAGGAGACACAGGAGAGAAGGTTCTTTATGGAGACAGTAGGAAGGCTGAGAGGGAGACAGAGTAGGGGAGACACAGGAGAGAAGGTTCTTTATTGAGACAGTAGGAAGGCTGAGAGGGAGACAGAGTAGAGGAGACACAGGAGAGAAGGGTCTTTATTGAGACAGTAGGAAGGCTGAGAGGGAGACAGAGTAGGGGAGACACAGGAGAGGAGGTTCTTTATTGAGACAGTAGGAAGGCTGAGAGGGAGACAGAGTAGAGGAGACACAGGAGAGAAGATTCTTTATAGAGACAGTAGGAAGGCTGAGAGGGAGACAGAGTAGAGGAGACACAGGAGAGAAGGTTCTTTATGGAGACAGTAGGAAGGCTGAGAGGGAGACAGAGTAGGGGAGACACAGGAGAGAAGGTTCTTTATTGAGACAGTAGGAAGGCTGAGAGGGAGACAGAGTAGAGGAGACACAGGAGAGAAGGTTCTTTATTGAGACAGTAGGAAGGCTGAGAGGGAGACAGAGTAGAGGAGACACAGAAGAGAAGGTTCTTTATTGAGACAGTAGGAAGGCTGAGAGGGAGACAGAGTAGAGGAGACACAGGAGAGAAGGTTCTTTATTGAGACAGTAGGAAGGCTGAGAGGGAGACAGAGTAGGGGAGACACAGGAGAGAAGGTTCTTTATTGAGACAGTAGGAAGGCTGAGAGGGAGACAGAGTAGAGGAGACACAGGAGAGAAGGTTCTTTATTGAGACAGTAGGAAGGCTGAGAGGGAGACAGAGTAGAGGAGACACAGGAGAGAAGGTTCTTTATTGAGACAGTAGGAAGGCTGAGAGGGAGACAGAGTAGAGGAGACACAGGAGAGAAGGGTCTTTATTGAGACAGTAGGAAGGCTGAGAGGGAGACAGAGTAGAGGAGACACAGGAGAGAAGGGTCTTTATTGAGACAGTAGGAAGGCTGAGAGGGAGACAGAGTAGAGGAGACACAGGAGAGAAGGTTCTTTATTGAGACAGTAGGAAGGCTGAGAGGGAGACAGAGTAGAGGAGACACAGGAGAGAAGGTTCTTTATTGAGACAGTAGGAAGGCTGAGAGGAGAAAGAGTAGAGGAGACACAGGAGAGAAGGCTCTATATTGAGACAGTAGGAAGGCTGAGAGGGAGACAGAGTAGAGGAGACACAGGAGAGAAGGTTCTTTATTGAGACAGTAGGAAGGCTGAGAGGGAGACAGAGTAGAGGAGACACAGGAGAGAAGGGTCTTTATTGAGACAGTAGGAAGGCTGAGAGGGAGACAGAGTAGAGGAGACACAGGAGAGAAGGTTCTTTAGTGAGACAGTAGGAAGGCTGAGAGGGAGACAGAGTAGGGGAGACACAGGAGAGAAGGTTCTTTATTGAGACAGTAGGAAGGCTGAGAGGGAGACAGAGTAGAGGAGACACAGGAGAGAAGGTTCTTTATTGAGACAGTAGGAAGGCTGAGAGGGAGACAGAGTAGGGGAGACACAGGAGAGAAGGTTCTTTATTGAGACAGTAGGAAGGCTGAGAGGGAGACAGAGTAGAGGAGACACAGGAGAGAAGGGTCTTTATTGAGACAGTAGGAAGGCTGAGAGGGAGACAGAGTAGAGGAGACACAGGAGAGAAGATTCTTTATAGAGACAGTAGGAAGGCTGAGAGGGAGACAGAGTAGAGGAGACACAGGAGAGAAGGTTCTTTATGGAGACAGTAGGAAGGCTGAGAGGGAGACAGAGTAGGGGAGACACAGGAGAGAAGGTTCTTTATTGAGACAGTAGGAAGGCTGAGAGGGAGACAGAGTAGAGGAGACACAGGAGAGAAGGGTCTTTATTGAGACAGTAGGAAGGCTGAGAGGGAGACAGAGTAGGGGAGACACAGGAGAGGAGGTTCTTTATTGAGACAGTAGGAAGGCTGAGAGGGAGACAGAGTAGAGGAGACACAGGAGAGAAGATTCTTTATAGAGACAGTAGGAAGGCTGAGAGGGAGACAGAGTAGAGGAGACACAGGAGAGAAGGTTCTTTATGGAGACAGTAGGAAGGCTGAGAGGGAGACAGAGTAGGGGAGACACAGGAGAGAAGGTTCTTTATTGAGACAGTAGGAAGGCTGAGAGGGAGACAGAGTAGAGGAGACACAGGAGAGAAGGTTCTTTATTGAGACAGTAGGAAGGCTGAGAGGGAGACAGAGTAGAGGAGACACAGAAGAGAAGGTTCTTTATTGAGACAGTAGGAAGGCTGAGAGGGAGACAGAGTAGAGGAGACACAGGAGAGAAGGTTCTTTATTGAGACAGTAGGAAGGCTGAGAGGGAGACAGAGTAGGGGAGACACAGGAGAGAAGGTTCTTTATTGAGACAGTAGGAAGGCTGAGAGGGAGACAGAGTAGAGGAGACACAGGAGAGAAGGTTCTTTATTGAGACAGTAGGAAGGCTGAGAGGGAGACAGAGTAGAGGAGACACAGGAGAGAAGGTTCTTTATTGAGACAGTAGGAAGGCTGAGAGGGAGACAGAGTAGAGGAGACACAGGAGAGAAGGGTCTTTATTGAGACAGTAGGAAGGCTGAGAGGGAGACAGAGTAGAGGAGACACAGGAGAGAAGGGTCTTTATTGAGACAGTAGGAAGGCTGAGAGGGAGACAGAGTAGAGGAGACACAGGAGAGAAGGTTCTTTATTGAGACAGTAGGAAGGCTGAGAGGGAGACAGAGTAGAGGAGACACAGGAGAGAAGGTTCTTTATTGAGACAGTAGGAAGGCTGAGAGGAGAAAGAGTAGAGGAGACACAGGAGAGAAGGCTCTATATTGAGACAGTAGGAAGGCTGAGAGGGAGACAGAGTAGAGGAGACACAGGAGAGAAGGTTCTTTATTGAGACAGTAGGAAGGCTGAGAGGGAGACAGAGTAGAGGAGACACAGGAGAGAAGGGTCTTTATTGAGACAGTAGGAAGGCTGAGAGGGAGACAGAGTAGAGGAGACACAGGAGAGAAGGTTCTTTAGTGAGACAGTAGGAAGGCTGAGAGGGAGACAGAGTAGGGGAGACACAGGAGAGAAGGTTCTTTATTGAGACAGTAGGAAGGCTGAGAGGGAGACAGAGTAGGAGAGACACAGGAGAGAAGGTTCTTTATTGAGACAGTAGGAAGGCTGAGAGGGAGACAGAGTAGAGGAGACACAGGAGAGAAGGTTCTTTATTGAGACAGTAGGAAGGCTGAGAGGGAGACAGAGTAGAGGAGACACAGGAGAGAAGGGTCTTTATTGAGACAGTAGGAAGGCTGAGAGGGAGACAGAGTAGGAGAGACACAGGAGAGAAGGTTCTTTATTGAGACAGTAGGAAGGCTGAGAGGGAGACAGAGTAGAGGAGACACAGGAGAGAAGGTTCTTTATTGAGACAGTAGGAAGGCTGAGAGGGAGATAGAGTAGAGGAGACACAGGAGAGATGGTTCTGTATTGAGACAGTAGGAAGGCTGAGAGGGAGACAGAGTAGAGGAGACACAGGAGAGAAGGTTCTTTATTGAGACAGTAGGAAGGCTGAGAGGGAGACACAGGAGAGAAGGTTCTTTATTGAGACAGTAGGAAGGCTGAGAGGGAGACACAGTAGAGGAGACACAGGAGAGAAGGGTCTTTATTGAGACAGTAGGAAGGCTGAGAGGGAGACAGAGTAGAGGGAGACACAGGAGAGAAGGTTCTGTATTGAGACAGTAGGAAGGCTGAGAGGGAGACAGAGTAGAGGAGACACAGGAGAGAAGGTTCTGTATTGAGACAGTAGGAAGGCTGAGAGGGAGACAGAGTAGGAGAGACACAGGAGAGAAGGGTCTTTATTGAGACAGTAGGAAGGCTGAGAGGGAGACACAGTAGGGGAGACACAGGAGAGAAGGTTCTGTATTGAGACAGTAGGAAGGCTGAGAGGGAGACAGAGTAGAGGAGACACAGGAGAGAAGGGTCTTTATTGAGACAGTAGGAAGCCCAGCAGAGCTAGTACACATGGTTCTAGAGCTGGGGGTCATAGGTTGTGTGTAATAGTAGCTAGTTCATTGTCTAAAAACCTCTGTTGCAGTTTCTGCCCAGTACTCCTTTTAACATGGTAAAAGGTAAAAAACAGATGGTCATTTTATAGGTGAAGATAATAAGTACCTCAAGTGTCAAATGTCCCGAGCCAGAGTGAACTAGCAGACCAGTGAAGCAGGGCAGAGACTAGACAATAAAACCAAAAAAAAAGATTTTGGTCTGTCATGCACATCCCTACTCAGAGGCTAACAGTAGCCTGGAAGACTGTGGTTGCACTGGGCAGCTGGCAGGATATTCATAACCTTTCCCTGGTAAATAAAAATTAACAAACTGCTGAATCCACAGGAGCTACCTCACTCTTTCTCCTTGGACTTTTATATTTCTAATCAACTTCCAAATGGCTCCGTCACCAACTTTGAAACGGCCACGCACTGAAGCACATTTTTATTCATCAAGGTTCATCCAGCTCGTTAACTGAAACGACCATGGCTTATTAATTCAATCCCTCCGTTTTTTCCCGTGAAATCAAGGTCATAAAACTGTGGTGTGTCAGAGAGAGAGAGACAGAGAGAGAGAGAGAGAGAGAGAGAGAGAGAGAGAGAGAGAGAGAGAGAGAGAGAGAGAGAGAGAGAGAGAGAGAGAGAGAGAGAGAGAGAGAGAGAGAGAGAGAGAGAGAGAGAGAGAGAGAGAGAGAGAGAGAGAGAGAGAGACAGAGAGAGAGAGACAGAGAGAGAGAGACAGAGACAGAGATAGAGAAATAGAGAGAGAGGGAGAGAGAGAGAGACAGAGAGAGACAGAGAGAGAGAGACAGATAGAGAGACAGAGAGAGAGAGAGAGAGAGAGAGATAGAGAGAGAGAGAGAGAGAGAGAGAGAGACTTTGACTTTTGATGTTCTTTATTAAAACATGTCAACTAAAAACAGTAGAGACACAAAAATCTCACGGCATCTTCATAAAAACAACACACACACCCACACACTCACCCGCACACTCACCCGCACACACACCCACACACACACACACACACACACACACACACACACGCACACACACACACCCACACACACCCCAACAAACCCCAAAAACGTCCTTCAGCACATAAAAACCACTTGACCTTCAAATGCATATGTTCAGCCCCTCCTCCCCCACAGTACACATTGCATTCCCCAGTCCCCAAGCATTCACGAACGCATCAACATCATGTCTCAGTGAGAAATACATGAACTCTAATCTAAGGCGTGCAGAAATCATACCCCTCAGCATAGGCACCGATTCCGTAGGGACCAACGCCCTTGATCATATTCCCTACGGGTCAGCCAAATGGCTAACTTAGCCTGCCCGGGTAAAACGCTCACAACCTTGTTACGTAATGAATATGTTTGGCCAGGATGAAACTCTCCACACAGAACATCACCCCCAGCTTCACACACAACCCTTTTAGGAACCACAACACCCTATTGATTCTTTGACACTTTAGGAAAACATGGGTTACAGTCTCAGATACTCCGCAAAAGGGGGCACCCAGGAACCGATTCGTTGCCAAACACCCCATGCGCTATCCTCCACTGTAGGTCCCCTGACCTCTTAGGCAGTGGCTGTTTGTAAAAGACCCTCCACCTGAATCTAGCAGTGCTGCCATCCACCCAGCACCCCCTGCCACTGATGCTGCCTGACGTCCTGCAGGGACCTGATGTTTCTGACCTTCATGCAGGTTATGTACAGAGCCTTGCCACATGCCAGGCTAAACTGCCCCAAGCTGGGGGTGGAAAAGGACAGTAACCCTCCCCCCCTCCTGCCCAGACCCCATTCTCTGCCGATACCTGCAATGCAGGGAACTCCAGCACCTGCCCTCCCTGTGGCATCACTGTGCGGTCTCTGACATAGTCCGGAAGAACCCCAGCACTTCCCTGATAAAACCTTCCAGCAGTCTCAGAGATGTTAATCCAGTCTGAAGCGAAAGCTCCTGAGGGGTCTTCCCACTCCCCTCTCTCTGGCGACAGTAAATACTAAAGTTTTCTGATGCCCCCTCTCATGAGCCGCTGTCTCAGGGTGGCAGAACGCACCGCCTCCAGGGGGGAACAAAGTGTTATAGAAAAGATGCTCCTCCCCATACCCACGGTCCTTGTGCCTCATCCTCACCCGAGTCTCTTTTCTCAGCAGCCGCCAAGCCCTCAGCACCGACAGGTATAAATCCGAGACCCCCACAGTGTTCACCCTCCTCCAGTTCCATCAGGAACAACTGCAGGTCCAGCCCTAAACCACCAGCCTTCCGCAGCAGTTCACACGCTGGCCCCCTCCAGCATATTCCTGTACTGTATTGCAGCTTCTGTGCTGCCTGAAGTCTGAAAGCATTCATCCTGCTCTCTAGGTCGATAAGGCCTTGTCCTCCTTACTGAACCGGCAAATAAAGGACTGCGGCCCTCAGCCAGTGATGTCCGGACCAGAAAAAGTCCACCAGCTTCCTCTGGATGTCTGCCAGGAAGCCTCTGGGGGGGTTAAGAACAGCCAGCCGATGCCACAGGGATGAAGCCACCAGGTTATTAACTATGAGCACCCTCCCTCTATAGGATATCTGCGCTAGCAGCCACTTCCACCTTGACAACCTAGCCACCATTGACTGTGCTACTCCCTCCCAGTTTTTACTGACCCAACCCTCTGATCCCAGATATACCCCTAAAAGCTTGAGAGAGAGAGAGAGAGAGAGAGAGAGAGAGAGAGAGATAGAGAGAGAGAGAGAGAGAGAGAGAGAGAGAGAGAGAGAGAGAGAGAGAGAGAGAGAGAGAGAGAGAGAGAGAGAGAGACTCAATCCTGCCAGCATCTGTTCACAAGCCCACTCCTCAAACCACTTTACACTAGGGGTGGGACGATACATCGATCCAGATCGATATATCCATCTATTATCAATGATCCAATAGGATCGATGCAACGTAAAAAGATTGGTTCATATTGCGATATTGCTGAAAATCCCGTTGCGAGTATCAGCCCGACAGCACAGCAGTAGCGTCTGAAACTGAAGTGTCTATTCTGCGACCCGAAATAAGTCATTGGTGTTTTATTCCGCAACGGGTCAAATGCATCTAACATGCTTTGCATCCTCGCCATTCCTTTATGCCTACGTCGCGTTAAAGACCGAAATTAACGTTACGTTAGCGTAAGCTAACAAGCTAACCCTGATCAGAGCCATAGACAGAGAGAACAGCAGAGAGTGGGGACTGGGGAAGGGGCATTCTCCCTTTCTGTGTGTGTGCGTGTGTGTGTGTGTGTGTGTGTGTGTGCGCGCATGCGTGCGTGCGCGCGTGTGTGTGTGTGTGCGCGCGTTTGGAAAGATGATGAAGTCAGAGGAGTATATTATATTGATATATTCAATTTACTGAGGATGGACAGATAATGTTGATATTTAAACATAAAAAATACAATACATAATAAATGTATTCATGATCATCATGCAACATAAAACAATTGTAGGAACGGTTTGGGAGAGGGAGGGGTTTTATGTTGCATGTTGTGAGTTCCAAAAAAAAATTACTAAAGCTCAATATATCAAAACGTGGCACTTTACAGTGAACAGGAGGTCTATTTGTATCTGGTGATCTGGTCAACATACCTGCCACTACACTACAAGATCATGGGGAGATCATGGAGAACAAACAGAGGCCAACAAACCTCCTCTCACTTTTCATTTTTACATTTACATTTTGTCATTTAGCTGACGCTTTTATCCAAAGTGACTTACAAGTTTTGTACAACAAGTCATCAGGAAGGGTACAACTCTATCAGCTGAGTAACAATGTTCATCAAAGTGTTGAGTGCTACAGTGTATGTTAGTTTATTAGGACAAGGGCATGACAGTAAGGTTAGTTAGGGTTAGTTTAAAAAAAAATTAAATAAAAAATGTGATAATGATTGAAGAAGTGCGTGTTTAGTCGATGGCGAAAGATTGGACGGGTTTCGGCTGTCCTAACTGGGGTGGGAAGTTCGTTCCACCATTGTGGGGCAAGGACCTGAAATTGATTAATTGAAAATGGAGGACTCTGATGTAAACAAGACGAAAGTCTTTTTCTGGTCTTCATCCTCTTGGCAGTTGTTTGTATTGAGCTGTACTGTATTGTACCCATTCTGCAATCTGTTGTGCCAGCGACGTGTTATGTCATCTTTTCATGCCCCCCGTTGAGTGCCGACGACGCAAATTGTCGTTTGATTTTTTTATTAGCGATCTGAATTCATATTTCATCAACGAGTCTCCCGTTGGTACAGCAGCCCCTCTAGGAGCTCCGATGGGAAAATACCGCCCCCTATCGTCTATCCCTGTGTAACTGCAGGCCATTCGATTATACTGGTGGATCTGTGTCGGGGGAGCCAACTGGCTCCATTATGCTGGCGAGGGATCTGATGATGAGGGAAGTGATCGCGAGTTGGAAAGCAGCCTGGAATATATATTTACAGCAGCCAATAATCAATCAATAAACGCGATCGATATTTGGAATGGCGATCAGGAATTGGAATAATCTTTTTGGAGAACATCTGATCTAAGGTAAGGAGTCTATGTTACCAGTTTTAGGATAATCAGAGCTAGAGCTGCCGCGGTATTGATTATTTCCTTACCGCACAAATTTGCAAAATATTTCCTACCGCCGCGGTTATTACCGCATGCACACAAAAAATTTAAAAAAAAAAGTTTGAATGCATTTTTTTTTTTAGTAGTAGTCTACTCTTTATAGCATATAGCCTGCCTCTAGTCTAAATGTCTATTTTTAGAGGATGACTTTGCAGCATGAATATTGTTTGGGATTCGGCAAGCACGCATTAGTTATTGAAAGTGAAACACGGATTCGAAGTTTACCCTCTGGTCGTGCGCCGTTCACTAACCCCCCCGACCCTTTCTTATTATTATTACTATAAAGTTACTACTTTATAATAAAGGCATTCGTTTTGTGGCATTAACATTATATAGTTATACGTTCAATAACATCAGCGTATTTACCGGACAATAGCAAGGCAAGCAATACTCTATTCATATCTCAGTTCCTTTCTTTGCTCAGAGCGTGCTGAGTTGTCCCATTCTGCGGTCTGTTAATAAAGTTTTCAATCAGACAAGTGTATAGAACGAAGGGCTTTTATTATAACATTCGTTGCAGACAGTAAAATCATTATGTCTCGTTTAGTACTCCTTAGGAGCGATCGTAGTCCACTCCGGCGGAGAGTTAAAGCTAACGTTATTAGCCGTGTTGTGATGATCTGACATTCAGGAAGTAAAAACCTAATACGCGCTTGCCGATTGGTGGTAACACACTGCATGATGCTACAACGTGTGACGCGTCTCTCTTCTGACCAATCAGTGGTCTGCAATGTTTCACGTGACTTTTCTGGTACCCAATAGGGTCGCTTGGAACCTCGATAGATGAGTAGGGTATATCTGCAGAGCCGCAAGCCCAACGAGAGGAGGGTAATTTATTATTATTATTATAAAAAACAGCGGTGACGCGGTATTCAGCCTACTCTGCGGTGGCCGTGATGTAACAGCGATACCGCGGTAATGCGGTAATCGCGGCAGCTCTAATCAGAGCTGTATTCACTGAGATAACAGCGTGTCCCGTATGTGTATATGTGTGTGTGTGTGTGTGTTAGGGTGGCCAAACGTCCCGATTTGTGCGGGACAGTCCCGCATTTCAGCCCTCTGTCCCGCATGCCGCAAGAGCAGAAGAACATTGTCCCGCATTTCAATAAGTGTCCCGCAATTCAATAAACAATTATTATTATTATTATTATTATTATTATTATTATTATTATTATTATTATTATTATTATTATTATTATTATTATTATTATTATTATTATTATTATTATTATTATTATTATTATTATTATTATTATTAATAATTATTGTTTTTGTCCTCTCATTAATCCCCAAAACATGCACTAATGCACGCACCGCAAGTACTACATACGTAACGTTATGTAACATAGCCTATAGTCTAACCAGCACAAGCGCATTATATATACCTGGCGCAAGCTGTTTATTTCCGGTCGCTCAAGTTGCGCTGCAATAAACAGCTTGCGCCAGGTACTATATATGCAAGCTGTTATTGGCTATTGGTTATTGGTTATTGGGGGATGACGTGACTGTATGCGAGGTCTACCCCATCCTCTCTACCCTGTGTGGGAAACTCCATGCAAAGGCTCACGGATTCCTTCTTAGACGCGTCCTTCTCCGCCACTTCCCAGATGCGAGAGCGACAAAGACAAGAGCAGACTTCACATCGTTCTACAGGTCTGCCATCGTCTACCTCGAGAAGTGGTTCGATTTCTCCGATGAGAATTATCTGAAGGCTCTTTCTGTCATGTGTCTAAACTGAGAAACGTCAGCTTCACTGACCTGTGCACGTCCCGGTCACGAATGCGTTCGTAGAGAGGTTGTTCTCCCTCATGACCAGCGCGTGGACGGACCAGAGAAATAGATGCAGTGTGGAGCTCGTGAAGAGGGAAATACAAGTCAAAACAAATTTCTCTCTCACATGTTCAGCTTTTTATAAATATGCTCAGAAGGCTCTACTGGAAGCTGCACGGTCCAGTAATAAATATAGATTCCTCAAACACTATACCTGTACGTGCAGTATGGTGCTCTCCAAGGTGCTGAAACCTTGGAGGCGCATTTATAGTGTTTGGAGGCACAATGCGAAGGCACATTTCTAGTGTTACAGCCATTTGCTTAGCCTACTGTTCCCCATAGGCAATTTTTTTTTTATAGTTGTTCCCTATTGTTCACTGCTGTTTTAATTTGTTTATGTATGTATTTCACTTATGCAGGATAACACTCTTTGTAGGCCTATACTCATGCTACTCATGTTATTATTATTATAAAAAATTTTATTGATCTTTTTCCCCCTCCTTTTTCCTCCGATTTTCTCCCATCCCAATGTTAGTCGTTATGCCAATTCCCAATCCCCTTCCTGGTCGCTGCGCACTTACCCACCACAGTCGGTCTGGGAGAGTGGAGGCTATCACGTGCTTCCTCCGACACACGTCTAGCCAATCAACCGCTTCTTTTCACCTGGCAGCGCGGACTCTCACTGAGAGGGTGTAACGTGTGGAAGGATCACACTACCCCCTTAGATCCTATCCGCGCTGAGCAGGCGCCCCGACCGAACTGTAGGAGTCGCTGTTTACAACGACCCGGACCCACCCCGCCAGCTTTTCCCACCCTCTAATACTGCCAATTGTATTAGTGTGAATGGCCAGCCAAGCTGGTGACAACGCCGGTGCTGTGAGCTGGATTCGAACAGGCGAATCCAGCCGCTCCGGTGTTGGTGACGAACGCAATCTCCGCTACGCCACCTGACCGCCCTCTACTCATGTTATTATATTCATCCTGTATATACCTGTGATATATTTACATTTAACATGTTAATTAAAGTTTAAAAAAAATCAAATGTATATATGATAAGAAAGTATTAAAAGTATTATCATTTTAATAATTGTACAATTTTGTCATTGAATGAAGAATGTTAACTTTGTAGTGTTCTGGACCGGTTTAGAATCAAGGAAGCCAGTGTAGACAATGTATGCACTTCAGTATCACATTACAAGAGAGATCACAGGGTACATAACGTCTTAACTATAGCCATATTACTCGGGAACCTCTAGGAGTCAGTACCATCGCTGTCGGTAGGTTATTTAACAGCATGTTGGATTGCATGGTATGGTCTTCTATATAATTATGAGTATAATAAGAAATTAAGAACAACAATATTGTGTTTAATACATTAAATGCTTATATTTGTATTAAAATTATGAATACATTATGTAAACATGATTCTTGCATATGTATTCATTACTGTCCTGCAATTTCAACAAATGTCCCGCAAAATCGACACGCTGTCCTGCATTTGGATCATACGGATTTGGTCACCCTAGTGTGTGTGTGTGTGATGTTGAGGAAATGAGGTAATCGATTCCTCAGCTCGCTTCTATAGCGTGCATAAGTACACATATACTATCGATAATCTAGCGTTTATTTGAAAACGATTCATAAATAGGCCAACAAATGACAATGTGTCTAGTGTATTCGAGAATATTCCAATAAATGCAGTTTATGAGGGAATCTTTCTATTTTCCGGAAATTTTCGAGAAAACGATAGCTTTTCAAAATGCTATAAAAAAACCAATCCGTTTCGACAATGTTGACTGCAAACAAGTCATTGATAAGCGACGGGCAGATTAGACACATAACCATAATTTAAAACATAGATTATGCGTTTTTAACGCTAACATTGAAGTGGATGATGGCACTCAAGGACATTAATCAACGTTATGGCTGGCACTGAAAGTGTTAAATAAAGTTTTCAATCAATCAATCACATATCCTGGAAGAAGAGAGAATTTCAATGTTGCCACTGTTTTGGCATCAACTCCATTGATGTCATGCTGCCTGATTCTAAGAAGAGCACGGTGTTCACAGTGAACTCATAACTCATAACTTGTCTAGCACAGCCACACATTCATCATTGCGGTGTGTCATAATATGAGGCTAATATGGTGAGTCATTAGAATCATCACTCACATATCGTTCTAAATGGCTGGGCTCAAATCAATAGCAACAGTAAAAACAAGTGTTTATGGAAGATCAATGTTCTTTTTAAATGCCAGGCAGGCATTGATTTCTCTGTACTGCCTTTCTCTTATTTCTGTTTACCTTCACATCATAGAGAAATAGAGAGAGAGAGAGAGAGAGAGAGAGAGAGAGAGAGAGAGAGAGAGAGAGAGAGAGAGAGAGAGAGAGAGATTTTTTTAGAAAAACATTTATTTACATAAAATCACTACAAGGTGTGTCTCAATACAGTTACATCATACATGTGTTCTTATCACTCAAAAACCACATGAGATTTCACATAAAAACAGTGTTAAAACACAGCTGCCCTTCTACAACACAACAAATAACTTCCTTGAAACTCCACCGAAAGGCGAGCTCCCGTAGCTCACCGCGTACCTCGGCGCTATCTCTGCGTCGGGGACAACCGTGCTCGTCACGGATCTGGGGTACACAAGTTCGATTCCCGGACCCGCCGTAATTTCTCAGAGTGTCTTCCCCTACTCTACATCCCATTCAACCTGTTTCTGTCGGTCATGCTTGACCAGAAAAAGCGATAAACGCTAAAAAAGAAAAGTTTAAAAAAGAAACTCCAGGTCTACTATTGTCCTGAATGTCTAGCCGGGCCCCATAAATCAAAGGTTCTTCTAGCAGCCAGAACAGTGACGTTTCCAGCTCCAGTCTGTTCCATTTAAATAAAAACCATGCTCTAAAAATACTCTGATAAAAAGGAGGCATTCCACACCAACGTGCAAAATTACAGTTAGTTAAAAACAGAGATGCATCCAAACCCACCCCTTCCACTCTCTTTAAAATGGCACTCATTACATGTTTCCAGACAACATAGTCACCTCCTATTAAAAACTGCTGGATATGCTGCAATCTAAAAGCTGCCTTTCTACTCTCCAGGTGCACTAAACCATGACCCCCCTCCTCCTTCGGCAGATAAAGTACACTCTGTGGCACCCAATGCAAATTATCCCAGAAAAAACAAACCATTATAGACTGCGCTTTTCCTAGTAATCTAGCAGGGGGCTCCAGACATTTTAGCTTGTGCCAGAGAGTTGATGCAACCAAGTTATTGATGATCAGAGCCCTCCCTCTGTAAGACATTTGGGGTAACAGCCACCTCCACTTGTTCAACTTCCCCTCTACCTTTTCTACCACTCCTTCCCAGTTCTTCTGTACCATCTGATCATCACCTAAGTAAACCCCCAGGTACTTTAAGCCCCCCCTCTTCCAGCTTAAACCTCCTGGCAACTGAGGAAGACCTGTCTCCCACCTCCCAACTGCTACAGCCTCACTCTTTGCCCAGTTCACTTTCGCAGCTGACATCTTTCCAAAACTTTCAACAATGTTGCCCAAAACCGTCACATCTTGCTGATTTTAATGATCACAACAATATCATCTGCATATGCAGATACAATAAAATGTGTATTAAAATCAGGTAAAAACAGGCCATTTATGTTAGAACGAACATTGTGCAACATAGGTTCAATGGAAAAAGCATACAGCATACCAGACATAGAGCAACCCTGTCTTATACCCCGAGTTGCTTTAAAAGGTTTACTCAAAACACCATTAATTTTCAGCACGCTCTCAATGTCATTATACATCACCTTAATCTTGGCAATGAATCCAGGGCTGAGGCCAAACCTTTCTAACACTTTCCAACACAGGTACTGGGGCTCAACCCGATCAAAAGCCTTTTCCTGGTCCAAAGAAACCAGACCTGCATCAAAACCCGCTGAACCAGAGACTTCCAAAAGATCTCGAATTAATGACACATTGTCAACAATGGACCTGCCAGGCACACAGTACGTTTGTGTCCTGTGGATGACCTGGTCCATCACCTTTTTCAGTCTGTTGGCTAGTACTTTAGACAGCAGCTTATATTCACAACATAAAAGCGACACTGGTCTCCAGTTCTTTATTTCTTGGAGGTCTCCTTTTTTGGGCAACAGAGCCAGAACTGCTGTCCTGCAACTCTGAGGCAGCAATGAGTCCTCAAAACTCTCATTAAAAACCTCCAACACATCCTCCTTCAATTCGTTCCAGAAGGCTCTATAGAACTCTGGTGGGAGCCCATCTATCCCAGGAGCCTTCCCCCCCTGCATGCTCTGCAGTGCCACGTCCACCTCCTCTGCGGTCAAAGGGTCCTCCAACTCCTTATTGCTCTCCTTTGAAACAATAGGTAGACCACTGCAAAAAGATTCAAACACCGGTTCATCCTCCTCATATTCACTTTTAAACAAGTGAGCATAAAAATCAACAGCCCTCCGCCGGATATCCCTGGCTTCAGTTAGAATCTGCCCTTTATCCGAACGGAGAGCATGGATAAACCTGCTCTGTCCATTTCTTTTTTCCAGACTGAAAAAAATGTTTGATGGCGAATCCATCAGCGCAACATTCTGAAATCGTGACCGGACCAGCGCCCCCTGTGTTCTAGTGCCCAACAAGTCTGCCAGTACAGCTTTTTTTTTTTTTTTTTTTTAATTTTGAGGTCTTCATTATACCCTCGATTTCCTGTGGACTCCGCAGAAGCCTGCAGCTCCACTATTTCAATCTCCAGATCTCTCATAGATTTGGTGATGTCACAAGAAACACTGAGAGCGTACTGTTGATAAAGCTGTCGAATCTCCACTTTCCCACAATCCCACCACTGTTTCAAGGATGCAAAATCCCCTTTCCTTGTTCTAAAAATCTTCCAAAAAAATACAAATGTTTCCTTAAAATTCACATCTAAAAGCAAAGCCGTGTTAAAATGCCAGTATGCAGACTTGTGTTTAACATTAGCAATAAACACATTGCATGATACCATTGAGTGATCAGAAAAACCTACAGGTATTATCCTGCACTCCTTCACAGTACTAAAACGATCTAATCTGGCCATAGAAAAACGACTCTCTCTACAATGAGTCCAAGTGTATTGTCTTTGTTTATCGTGGATTCCCCTCCATACATCAATTAAATCATTAGTGTTCACAAGCTGCTTCATAGCTTGTTTTGAAGCAGGATGTGGTTCACTGTGGTTCCTATCTATCTGATCATTCTCCGTACAATTGAAATCACCTCCCAAAAATAAAAAGTCTTCAGGCTCACACTGACCTAAAACTACTCCAATTTCACTTAAAAACTTAACCCTGGTAGATCCTACATTTGGAGCATAAACATTTACAAAAACAATATTAAAAAGCTCATATTTGGCTTTAACTACCAACAACCTACCCTTAATATTTTCTTCCACAACGAAAGATTTTGGCATAACATTTCTGGAGAAAAGGACAGCCACACCTCCACTACTGTTACTTAAGTGGCTTAAAACAACGTCCCCATCCCATTCTCTCCTCCAGTCAGTTTCATTTAAAGGGTCACTGTGCGTTTCTTGAATCATCATTACATCGCATCTCTTCAATTTACAGAGTTCAAACAGGCTTGCTCTCTTCCTCATATCTCTGGCTCCATTTATATTGAGTGTGAAAACCTTGATATTACTCATGAACTGTAAAAGGAGTGTACAACAGGAAAAAAACACTGGAAACGTCCTAAACTACCTGGATTCTGGTTTCCCTTCATTGTGTGTTTTATTATACTTCTGTACAAATTTCTTCAGCCTAAAAACCTCCTGGGAAGTGTACCCCCCATTATTCTTTGTCCTCATTTGAATTTTTGCTGAGTTAACAAACATCTCATCATCTTCAAAATAATCTATAATTTCTACTTTCTTCATGTTTTTTTGTTTGTTGCAAGAACTTTTGAATCTCTTTAACTGTATACCGTTTCTTCTGTTGTGATTCAGGCACTTGTGAATCAGTGAGAGACTCATCTTCTCCACTACATATTTCAACATTATGATTATCCTCCTCACCCTCATCCATGCTGGACAAATAATCTCTTTTTCTACATCCTGCTCTACCTCCTCCTGACTCTCTTTGACAACACTTTCTTCTCTTTTTTCAGCCTGAGAGCCACTATTGTCACTTTCCCTTTCCCTTTCAACTGATTCAGGTATATCCTCCCCCACCCCACCACTGTTCTCATCCAATGTCTTGCTGTTTACATTATTCATCACATTCGACTCTTCCTCTACTATTCTACTGTCACTTGTCACTTTTTCCACTGTTTGGCTGTTTACAATATCCACTACATTCAGCTTTTCCCCTACTATTCCACTGTCACTTGTTGTCACATTTTCCACTGTATGGCTGTTTTCATTATCCACCACATTCGGCTTTCCCCCTACTATTCCACTGTCACTTGTTGTCACATTTTCCACTGTATGGCTGTTTTCATTATCCACCACATTCGGCTTTTCCCCTACTATTCCACTGTCACTTGTTGTCACATTTTCCACTGTCTGGCTGTTTTCATTATCCACCACATTCGGCTTTTCCCCTACTATTCCACTGTCACTTGGTGTCACATTTTCCACTGTCTGGCTGTTTTCATTATCCACCACATTCGGCTTCTCCCCTCTATTTCTCCGACGCGGTATTGGAAGGACTGAACCACCTCTGTTCTCCCCTGTTACCTCGCAGTCGCCACTGGTTGAGGGGGCAGCAGCGTCTCTCACTCCTCCCTCCTCTGTACCTGCTGCACTGCTCGCAGCTCTACGCTGCCACACTCCTCCCTCTTCTATACCTGCGCTGCGCGCAGTGCTGCGCGCAGTGCTGCGATACTCCTGGGGCGGAGGTTGCCTCGCCTCTCTCCCCGGACAATCGCGCACTATATGTCCCTCCTCCCCACACTTGAAACACTTTCCAGAGTTTCCAGAATTCACAAAAAACACATAATAAAACTCGTCAACGTTTATCTTGAAAACCAAATCAAGCTCTTCTCCGCTGTTGTTGAGAATCATTCAAACCTGTCGTCTATGTGAGACAACATGCTTTAAAAGCGGAGATTTACATCCCGACGACATTTTCCTTATCTGGGAAATTATCCTCCCATGTCGTGCTAGTTGACTTATCAATAGTTTGTCACTGATGAAAGGTGGAATGTTGGAAATAAAGATCTTTCTGCCTGGTGTGGAGAGAGGCTCCACGCTATAGAATGCGCCATCAACACTAATCCCTGATTCTACTACCGTATGCACCTTGTCCGAAGAAGAACCGTCCATTCTCGCAGCTGATTTAATACTTTTATGCCCAACAATTTCCACCACTGCCAAGCTGCAGTCCTCTACGGACACATTAGGAACAGATATTTTAACGCCATGCAGAGAGAGAGAGAGAGAGAGAGAGAGAGAGAGAGAGAGAGAGAGAGAGAGAGAGAGAGAGGGGGGGGAGGGAGAGAGAGAGGGAGAGAGGGGGGAGAGAGGGAGAGAGGGAGAGAGAGGGAGAGAGGGAGAGAGAGAGAAAGTGAGAGAAAAAGTAAGAGAGAAAGTATGAGAAAGAGAGAGGGAGAGGAGAGAGAGAAAGAAAAAGTAGGAGAGAGAGAGAGAGAGAGAGAGAGAGAGAGAGAGAGAGAGAGAGAGAGAAAGTAGGAGAGAGAGAGAAAGTAGGAGAGAGAGAGAGAGAGAGAGAGAGAGAGAGAGAGAGAGAGAAAGAGAGAAAGTGAGAGAAAAAGTAAGAGAGAAAGTATGAGAAAGAGAGAGGGAGAGGAGAGAGAGAAAGAAAAAGTAGGAGAGAGAGAGAGAGAGAGAGAGAAAGTAGGAGAGAGAGAGAGAAAGTAGGAGAGAGAGAGAGAGAGAAAGTAGGAGAGAGAGAGAGAAAGTAGGAGAGAGAGAGAGAGAGAGAGAGAGAGAGAGAGAGAGAGAGAGAGAGAGAGAGAGAGAGAGAGAGAGAGGGAGAGAGAGAGAGAGAGAGAGAGAGAGAGAGAGAAAGTATGAGAAAGAGAGGGAGAGGAAAGAAAGAGCGAGAGCACTTTGTGGTACTTTACTTGAGTATTTTCATGAAAGGGAATGTTGTACTTTCTACTAAATAGATCTGAACCCTGCGTTTACTAGTTACTTTGAATAAAAAGTTAAACATGGAGGATAAAAAGCTAAATGTGTCTGGAAATGTTCCAAGGTCATCAAGGACAGTTTCAAGTTTATTTATTATTTGTCATAATAAAATACAGAATACTTTATGATGAAATGCTTGTTTCGGTATGAGCCCCTGAGTGTGCTACATACAGTAAAAAAAGTAAGTAAAAAAAAAGTTATGAGCTATGAGGCTGAGGCACCTGTTCGGGTGCAGTCCTCACAACATACACGTTAAGAAGAGGGTACTTCATAGTGAATACACGTTTAACATGTGTAACATATTTTACAATACATACTTTTCTTTGAAAGCAAATCTGCACGTTATTTTATTGTTTGTTATTGTTATTATTATTATTATTATTGTTTGTTAGCTAAGTTGTTTATTTGTTTAAATTATTTAGTGTGCACTTTACATTTATTCTTAGCTCTTGTTCTTGTTTGTAATAAATAAAGGTGCAGTACTGTATTTGATTTTGGGGGGGGGGGGGGGGGGCGCAGTGGTGAAGCTTGCCTAGGGCACCAAATGTGCTAGGTCCGGCCCTGCCCATGCCTACGCTCGTTATCACCACAGTGAGCCATGTCACGTGACCTACGCTCGTTATCACCACAGTGAGCCATGTCACGTGACCTACGCTCGTTATCACCACAGTGAGCCATGTCACCTGACCTACGCTCGTTATCACCACAGTGAGCCATGTCACGTGACCTACGCTCGTTATCACCACAGTGAGCCATGTCACGTGACCTACGCTCGTTATCACCACAGTGAGCCATGTCACGTGACCTACGCTCGTTATCACCACAGTGAGCCATGTCACGTGACCTACGCTCGTTATCACCACAGTGAGCCATGTCACCTGACCTACGCTCGTTATCACCACAGTGAGCCATGTCACGTGACCTACGCTCGTTATCACCACAGTGAGCACACTCTACCCCCTACCGTCGGTCTGGGAGGGCGGAGACTATATCACATGCTTCCTCCGACACATGTGTAGCCAATCAACCGCTTCTTTTCACCTGGCAGCGCGGACTCTCACTGGGAGAGTGTAACGTGTGGAAGGTCACACTACCTCCCCCAGATCCTTCCCTCGCTGTGCAGGCACCCCGACCGAACTGTAAGAGTCGCTGTTTACAACGACCCGGACCCACCCACGCCGGCTTCCCCACCCTCTATCACTGCCAATTGTGTTAGTATGGACGGCCGACCAAGCCGGAGGTACCGCTGGCAGTTGGATTTCGATCCCACTGTCTCTGCGGTGGTAGACAGACGCCTAGTCCGCTGTGCTACCCGGCTGCCCTTGGCAGAACCTTTTTGAATGCAATTCAGAAACACCTTGCTGCCAGATCGCCTCGCGTGCCTCTTCATTCTGTACAGAACCACAGAGGAGGAGGCTTCAGGAGGCAGAGAGGAGACTTGGTGTTCCTATCACCGTGCAGATTGATTGATTGAATGAAAGTTTTATTTGTGTGTAAGTGTGTTTTTGATTTGCATTTATATAGCGCTTTTATCTAAAGTGCTTTACAACTTCACCCATTCACTCACACATGCTGCCTCACATTCACCCATTCACTCACACATTCACACACCGACGGCGGAGGCGACCATGCTCATCAGGAGCAGTTAGGGGTTAAGTGTCCTGTTCAAGGAACACTTCAGAATCGAACCAGGAACCTTCTGATTACCAGACGACCACTCTAAGTCTTGAGCCACTGTTGCTGTGATAGTAAAAGAGACAGAAAGAGCATTTGTGTACTACTGCACATGTGTGAGAATGCATGTTTAAATATTTTGAGAGAGGCGGGGGTGGGGGGGTGTGTACAGTGTGTACCACAATACGTGTGTTTGCATGCAAGTGTGCATGTTATGTCAATATGACGGGGGTGTGTGTGTGTGTGCGTACACTTGCATCTGTTGATGTGCATTACATTTCCAAGATTGCTTACTTGTCCCTGAAAAGTATGATTGAGTGTGTGTGTGTGTGTGTGTGTGTGTGTGTGTGTGTGTGTGTGTGTGTGTGTGTGTGTGTGTGTGTGTGTGTGTGTGTGTGTGTGCGTGCGTGCGTGCGTGCGTGCGTGCGTGTGTGTGTGTGGGATGTTTATTACACACTTCTGTCAGCTGTCCTGGTGTGTAAACCCACGCAGAAGTATCTCAGCTGTTTCCTCCAGGACACTGATTCCACTGACTATAGAAGCGTCTCACACACTGTTGACCACACAGGCTGGGCTCCCCTCACTAGGGATCAGCTCCCCTCACTAGGGATCACACAGTGAGGCTGGGCTAGGGCTGGGCGATATAACGATAACGATAAATATCGCGATATATTTTAATAATCGATATCGAATATCGAAATTAAAAAAAAATCGAAAAATCTTTTTTTTATTTATTTATTTTTTTACCTGCAACAGGGCAGTTTTAAAACCAGAGACAGTGGACAGACTTGTCTTTCTTGCCTGCAACTTAAAGTAATGGCTTTGCTTGTCCAAATGACAATACTGACCAAATTCAGATTTCTTTTTCTCTTGTCCATTTATTTTGTTTGCTTTCTAATTTAAAATACATTTTGAAACCGTCTGTACACAGTAGGCTATGTGTGCTAGCAGAACTAGTCTCCAGTCACGAGTCACAGTGCACATCCACCAAAAAAGCGCCAAAAGATCGAAAAGAAACTATCAGAGCCAGAACTGTTCAACTCCTCTGGAGCCACAGCCAGCAGAGAAGCCGGTTTACTTTAGCTTTTAAACCAGCTGCAGCCTGAGAACTGGAGTGTGAGGGGATGTAACACTAAAGATGGCGGCAATGACAAAGAATTGCTGCAAAATAAACATACATCTGTTGTTAAAAAAAAAAAAAAAAAACTTTTGAGGCTCCCCTCAATACTCCCACTCCCCCATCATCCCACTCCCCCATCATCCCACTCCCCATCATCACTGTCATCCCACTCCCCCATCATCCCCCATCATCCCCCTCCCCCATCATCCCCTCCCCTCACTACTCCCACTCCCCATCATCACTGTCATCCCACTGCAAACACACTGTAAATGGACTCGTCACACACACTGTGTTCAACCCTCACAAAACACAACTCTCACCACCCATTGGGTTGCAGATACAAATACGCACGCATAGTACATGGTTTGTGTTGGTAAATCGATGTAAAGATCTAGTTTTACATGCAATATCACAATGCTGTCCCTTGCGCTACTGTGTCTCCATGCCAAATGTTGATATTTTTATTTGCATTTCAAGGTGAAACACGTGCGTGCGCACACACGCACGCACACACACACACACACACGCACACGCACACGCACACACACACACACACACACACACACACACACACACACACACACACACACACACACACACACACACACACACACTCCACATAAGGTCACACATCCTGAACCTCAGCCAGCAACACTGTGATGACATTATGATGTCAAGGTGATGCCAACAGCTGTTCTGACACCACCTCCGTCATGCACACGCACACCCCCTTTCAGCCATAACACCAGAACAGACCAGACCAGACCAAAACAGACCAGGGGCCTCGTGTATAAAGCTCGCTTACGCACAGAAGAGCGCATACGTCACTCTTGAGCAATAAAAAACCAACTTGACAGGAGAATGTGCTTTACTGTAAGAATCTCGTTGTTGGTGGTGTGGACCCAGGCGCAATACAGGAATGAGAGAGAGGCAGGACACAAGCGGGGTGTAGTTGAGAAGAGGCTTTACTTCGCTCTTTACAGTAAAACTACAACAACAAAACAACAAACATACCACAGCCTAAGCTGGCAGATAATGAATATACAACAAAGGGTTTAAACGTGAAGAGCACGGAAGGGTGCTGCTTGAAATCACAACCACAATGGTATAATAATAATGATAATAATGTTCTGACAACAACGGATGACACAAGATACGTTTACAAACCGACAGGGAAGTAACAGGACAGCACAGAATATATAGGAGGACTAATCACACTGATTACTAACACGACACACCTGCTGACATTAACAGTGACACCAACATTAAACCAGACCGGGGAATAGAGTGGACAACACACACACAGGAGCATGAAAATACAGAGGGAACAAACTAGACATAACACTAATACCAGGTTCCAATACAATGTAACATAACAACACAGGGAAGATAGGACTAGACAGGAACATGAAGTAACAAAACAACAAGGGGGGACTAGACACTAATACAAGGACACTAGACTAACAGGGATAATAGGGACACATACTAATAGGCAGCCAGGGCCCCGTTCCCCGTACCTGGATAACTGAGTTAGCCGGATAACTTTCGGTCAAGTCTGACTTAAGCCGGACCTTCCCATTCCCCGAAGCTGGATTGTCTAAATCACCATGACAACAGATCAAAAAGTTTGAGCCTGGTCGGGAGCAGGGTTAAGTTCAGTTAGCCGGATGAACCATGGCCACACCCCCGCAAAGAAGTGACAGCTCGTTTCCTGAAATGATTCTCACAGTCTAGGATCTGCATTATACCATTCTGAATTACGTTTCTGTGCTTCGTTTTCCTAGAGGGGGCTTTTGAAATGTATAATAATAGAACTAAATGCTGATAATAAATCATATTGAGCCTATAGATTTACTTTGTCCTAAATAAAATAATGCACGTCATATACGGCGCTCGGAGTCGCGATACACGCTGCATGTGGTTATTTTAATAACGGCTCATTGCAAATGTGAATCCCGCAGGGATATTTTTAATGAATGAAACCTATCGGCCGTTTGGCTCTGATTAGTTTCATATATTAATCTCCGCTGTAGATTTGCTTAACGGAGCGCCGGATTGTGTTTCATTCAAGCATAAAATTGAAGTGTCTATGCGGGGATTGTGGTTTTTGTGTGATATTGTAACTGGGATTAAAATGTCTGATGAGATGCGCTGTTTGACGGATTTGAGAAATTGAATGAGCCGCAGCGGCTAGTGCTGAATCCTGGCAACCGGCCGACCGGTGTTCGAAACCCCGCGTTTCCAATATAATTGTTTTGGAATATAATATTAATGATTATACGCAAAAGTAGCCTAGTTTTAAGTTAAAATATTATAAATCTATAGCTCTCAACGTGCACCAAATTGAATTATTCCTACATTGCAAAAAGAAGGAAAAGACTAGGAGAAGTGGGATTCGAACCCGGGCCGCCTGTGTGAAAGTCAAAAGCAGAAACCATTACACCACAGTGTAGATAAGTAAAAGATCCACCATACATCAATCAATGGGTAAGAGAGCCGTATCCTTATTCTGCATAACAGTTTAACTAATTATTTTCGCTAGCAAGATCTCATTTGATTATCCATTCCATAAACCTACTGCCAGCAGGCAAGTTTAAAGAAATATAATCTGATTGATTGGGGTAATGAGGGACTTAAAATTAGCCTATAGATAACGCATTTAACTTGTCGGCGAGGCGATTGAGCCGTACTGCAACCTGTTAATAAAGTTTTAAATCAATTAATCAATCAATGCCGTTAGAAAATCAGGATCTCTGCTATCGATACGTGATGGCTTTTCAACTGAAGCGGCCGCGCGCACTTATCCTGGGTCTCAAGTCTGGTTTGAGTTAACGAGACTGAATCCACCTTCGAGGAACAGGAAAATCCCGGCTTCAAACATCGGGTTAACTGAATCTGGATAATGGGACTCTTGATCGACTTAGTTGAACCAGGTACGGGGAATAGGGCCCAGGTCTTGAGCCAGGCAGGAATGAAACATTGTAAACAAAACAACACAAGGACTGAGGTCACAGTAGACAGGAGGAGTTCACTCCCCGATAAACCACAAGGTGGTGCCAGAGGGTAATGTTCGAAAGGTGGTGCCAGAGGGTAATGTTTATTGTTCAGAGAATTCCTGAGTCCAAAGGGCAGATTATGACATTTACTTCCAAGCAGGTTCTGAAACCGACACCATTGTGAACAACACAATACAATACAGAGCCTATATCCCATATTAAATAAATAAAATAAATAAAGTTATTATTATTAGTATTATTGCAAAACCCCTCAAATATGTAGCACAGTCCAATCGGGAATCATACTCAATTGGATCTCTGTCATCGCAAAAAAATGCTACTTGCATGTTATGAAATTGATTCTCATAAATAATCATGTTGACAGGACAGTGTATGTGACAGCGTCTTGACTGTAGGCTAATATATTTTATGGATAATATGATTCACCATAAGCTGTGCTACACAGAAATAGACTGTTGGTGGTGCTTGTGTCTTAACCCTTTCACTACCACACTACAGAAGGTTAACCTTTCACTGCCACACTACAGAAGGTTAACCATTTCACTACCACACTACAGAAGGTTAACCCTTTCACTACCACACTACAGAAGGTTAACCTTTCACTACCACACTACAGAAGGTTAACCCTTTCACTACCACACTACAGAAGGTTAACCTTTCACTGCCACACTACAGAAGGTTAACCCTTTCACTACCACACTACAAAAGGTTAACCTTTCACTACCACACTACAGAAGGTTAACCATTTCACTACCACACTACAGAAGGTTAACCCTTTCACTACCACACTACAGAAGGTTAACCTTTCACTACCACACTACAGAAGGTTAACCCTTTCACTACCACACTACAGAAGGTTAACATTTCACTACCACACTACAAAAGGTTAACCTTTCACTGCCACACTACAGAAGGTTAACAATTTCAGTACTACACTACAGAAGGTTAACCCTTTCACTGCCACACTACAGAAGGTTAACCCTTTCACTGCCACACTACAGAAGGTTAATCTTTCACTACCACACTACAGAAGGTTAACCTTTCACTACCACACTACAGAAGGTTAACCTTTCACTACCACACTACAGAAGGTTAACCTCTTAAGCCCGATGGGACTGGTACTGGTCCCAAAATGACATCATGTCATAAATCAAGCTCTCCAGACTGTCTGACATAATTATCATTTTTTTTCCAAGCGTATTCAAGAATAAACATCATAACCACGTCACAACAGCAGTTATAATGTATATTTTCATCAATACGTTTGTTTACCAATAGGTTAAAGACAAGTGTTATTAGTGAGATTTTAGTTTTTGAAATGTGAAAATCCGCCATTTTGAAAAACAAATGACTTGCTACAGAAGGTTAACCCTTTCCTACCACACTACAGAAGGTTAAATAAATAAATGGCACTATTTTGTACAGTCAAAAGAGAACTGCCTCATTGGCAAATCCAAATTCATAGGACTGTTTAAACTGTTTAATGCTGTGATCGATGCCTCAGTTGGGGACACTTTATATTGATTCTATACATAAAAGATAAACATCGGCTGCTCTATTGGTAATTCCTGTTAAAGGATGTGGAGGATGAGAGAGTCTTCAGAGACTAGCCAGTGGCCATTTATGGGCGTGGGACAAGACGCATGCACTAATTATTGCGTTGATTGTGATTTATAATGAGCAACTGGCATGGGACATGCATGCGCACCTTGTTATAAATCGGAATATTGTTATGCGTACCTTTCGGAACTTGTGCACCAGTCAGTGATATAACTACATAATGATATATAATTTCCCATGCATGTACCACCAGTCAGTGATATAACTCATGTACACTGGAATGGGGGATAATGTAGACATTTAATAAGCTCTCTGAGTGAGGCTTCATCCAAATATGCACCTCACACCGCTCTTGGCTCAGCACTGACGTCAAAGAGACCGTTCAAGCCAAATAAGCACAGCGGAGACGGCTCACTTCCCACTCTGTTTAGAGGAGGTCAACGCTGCTTTTTATATATCTGGACCGGACTGCTGATTCTTACACAGAGAGAAAGAGAGAGAGAGAGAGAGAGAGAGAGAGAGAGAGAGAGAGAGAGAGAGAGTTGTGTATGTGTGTATACAGGGCTCCAGAGTGCTACCATTTAGTTGCATTTTGTAACTTTTTTTAGATGGTGCTACTAGAAATAATAATAATAATAGTCAACTTTATTTGTACAGCACCTTTCATACAGAAACTGCAGCTCAAAGTGCTTC
>NC_140171.1:159284864-159371129 GCF_963971535.1 Notolepis coatsorum | reverse complement strand
TAAATATTTTGAGAGAGGCAGGGGTGGGGGGGGGGGGGGGGGGTGTGTACAGTGTGTACCACAATGCGTGTGTTTGCATGCAAGTGTGCATGTTATGTCAATATGACGGGTGTGTGTGTGTGTGTGCGTGCACTTGCATCTGTTGATGTGCATTACATTTCCAAGATTGCTTACTTGTCCCTGAAAAGTATGATTGAGTGTGTGTGTGTGTGTGTGCGTGCGTGCGTGCGTGCGTGTGTGTGTGTGTGCGTGCGTGCGTGTGTGTGTGTGGGATGTTTTATTACACACTTCTGTCAGCTGTCCTGGTGTGTAAACCCACGCAGAAGTATCTCAGCTGTTTCCTCCAGGACACTGATTCCACTGACTATAGAAGCGTCTCACACACTGTTGACCACACAGGCTGGGCTCCCCTCACTAGGGATCAGCTCCCCTCACTAGGGATCACACAGTGAGGCTGGGCTAGGGCTGGGCGATATAACGATAACGATAAATATCGCGATATATTTTAATAATCGATATCGAATATCGAAATTTAAAAAAAATCGAAAAATCGTTTTTTTTTTTTTTTTTTTTTTTGACCTGCAACAGGGCAGTTTTAAAACCAGAGACAGTGGACAGACTTGTCTTTCTTGCCTGCAACTTAAAGTAATGGCTTTGCTTGTCCAAATGACAATACTGACCAAATTCAGATTTCTTTTTCTCTTGTCCATTTATTTTGTTTGCTTTCTAATTTAAAATACATTTTGAAACCGTCTGTACACAGTAGGCTATGTGTGCTAGCAGAACTAGACTCCAGTCACGAGTCACAGTGCACATCCACCAAAAAAGCGCCAAAAGATCGAAAAGAAACTATCAGAGCCAGAACTGTTCAACTCCTCTGGAGCCACAGCCAGCAGAGAAGCCGGTTTACTTTAGCTTTTAAACCAGCTGCAGCCTGAGAACTGGAGTGTGAGGGGATGTAACACTAAAGATGGCGGCAATGACAAAGAATTGCTGCAAAATAAACATACATCTGTTGTTAAAAAAAAAAAAAAAAACTTTTGAGGCTCCCCTCAATACTCCCACTCCCCGTCCCCCATCATCCCACTCCCCCATCATCCCACTCCCCATCATCACTGTCATCCCACTCCCCCATCATCCCCCATCATCCCCCTCCCCCATCATCCCCTCCCCTCACTACTCCCACTCCCCATCATCACTGTCATCCCACTGCAAACACACTGTAAATGGACTCGTCACACACACTGTGTTCAACCCTCACAAAACACAACTCTCACCACCCATTGGGTTGCAGATACAAATATGCACGCATAGTACATGGTTTGTGTTGGTAAATCGATGTAAAGATCTAGTTTTACATGCAATATCACAATGCTGTCCCTTGCGCTACTGTGTCTCCATGCCAAATGTTGATATTTTTATTTGCATTTCAAGGTGAAACACGTGCGTGCGCACACACGCACGCACACACACACACACACACACGCACGCACACGCACACGCACACGCACACACACACACACACACACACACACACACACACACACACACACACACACTCCACATAAGGTCACACATCCTGAACCTCAGCCAGCAACACTGTGATGACATTATGATGTCAAGGTGATGCCAACAGCTGTTCTGACACCACCTCCGTCATGCACACGCACACCCCCTTTCAGCCATAACACCAGAACAGACCAAAACAGACCAGGGGCCTCGTGTATAAAGCTCGCTTACGCACAGAAGAGCGCATACGTCACTCTTGAGCAATAAAAAAACAACTTGACAGGAGAATGTGCTTTACTGTAAGAATCTCGTTGTTGGTGGTGTGGACCCAGGCGCAATACAGGAATGAGAGAGAGGCAGGACACAAGCGGGGTGTAGTTGAGAAGAGGCTTTACTTCGCTCTTTACAGTAAAACTACAACAACAAAACAACAAACATACCACAGCCTAAGCTGGCAGATAATGAATATACAACAAAGGGTTTAAACGTGAAGAGCACGGAAGGGTGCTGCTTGAAATCACAACCACAATGGTATAATAATAATGATAATAATGTTCTGACAACAACGGATGACACAAGATACGTTTACAAACCGACAGGGAAGTAACAGGACAGCACAGAATATATAGGAGGACTAATCACACTGATTACTAACACGACACACCTGCTGACATTAACAGTGACACCAACATTAAACCAGACCGGGGAATAGAGTGGACAACACACACACAGGAGCATGAAAATACAGAGGGAACAAACTAGACATAACACTAATACCAGGTTCCAATACAATGTAACATAACAACACAGGGAAGATAGGACTAGACAGGAACATGAAGTAACAAAACAACAAGGGGGGACTAGACACTAATACAAGGACACTAGACTAACAGGGATAATAGGGACACATACTAATAGGCAGCCAGGGCCCCGTTCCCCGTACCTGGATAACTGAGTTAGCCGGATAACTTTCGGTCAAGTCTGACTTAAGCCGGACCTTCCCATTCCCCGAAGCTGGATTGTCTAAATCACCATGACAACAGATCAAAAAGTTTGAGCCTGGTCGGGAGCAGGGTTAAGTTCAGTTAGCCGGATGAACCATGGCCACGCCCCCGCAAAGAAGTGACAGCTCGTTTCCTGAAATGATTCTCACAGTCTAGGATCTGCATTATACCATTCTGAATTACGTTTCTGTGCTTCGTTTTCCTAGAGGGGGCTTTTGAAATGTATAATAATAGAACTAAATGCTGATAATAAATCATATTGAGCCTATAGATTTACTTTGTCCTAAATAAAATAATGCACGTCATATACGGCGCTCGGAGTCGCGATACACGCTGCATGTGGTTATTTTAATAACGGCTCATTGCAAATGTGAATCCCGCAGGGATATTTTTAATGAATGAAACCTATCGGCCGTTTGGCTCTGATTAGTTTCATATATTAATCTCCGCTGTAGATTTGCTTAACGGAGCGCCGGATTGTGTTTCATTCAAGCATAAAATTGAAGTGTCTATGCGGGGATTGTGGTTTTTGTGTGATATTGTAACTGGGATTAAAATGTCTGATGAGATGCGCTGTTTGACGGATTTGAGAAATTGAATGAGCCGCAGCGGCTAGTGCTGAATCCTGGCAACCGGCCGACCGGTGTTCGAAACCCCGCGTTTCCAATATAATTGTTTTGGAATATAATATTAATGATTATACGCAAAAGTAGCCTAGTTTTAAGTTAAAATATTATAAATCTATAGCTCTCAACGTGCACCAAATTGAATTATTCCTACATTGCAAAAAGAAGGAAAAGACTAGGAGAAGTGGGATTCGAACCCGGGCCGCCTGTGTGAAAGTCAAAAGCAGAAACCATTACACCACAGTGTAGATAAGTAAAAGATCCACCATACATCAATCAATGGGTAAGAGAGCCGTATCCTTATTCTGCATAACAGTTTAACTAATTATTTTCGCTAGCAAGATCTCATTTGATTATCCATTCCATAAACCTACTGCCAGCAGGCAAGTTTAAAGAAATATAATCTGATTGATTGGGGTAATGAGGGACTTAAAATTAGCCTATAGATAACGCATTTAACTTGTCGGCGAGGCGATTGAGCCGTACTGCAACCTGTTAATAAAGTTTTAAATCAATTAATCAATCAATGCCGTTAGAAAATCAGGATCTCTGCTATCGATACGTGATGGCTTTTCAACTGAAGCGGCCGCGCGCACTTATCCTGGGTCTCAAGTCTGGTTTGAGTTAACGAGACTGAATCCACCTTCAAGGAACAGGAAAATCCCGGCTTCAAACATCGGGTTAACTGAATCTGGATAATGGGACTCTTGATCGACTTAGTTGAACCAGGTACGGGGAATAGGGCCCAGGTCTTGAGCCAGGCAGGAATGAAACATTGTAAACAAAACAACACAAGGACTGAGGTCACAGTAGACAGGAGGAGTTCACTCCCCGATAAACCACAAGGTGGTGCCAGAGGGTAATGTTCGAAAGGTGGTGCCAGAGGGTAATGTTTATTGTTCAGAGAATTCCTGAGTCCAAAGGGCAGATTATGACATTTACTTCCAAGCAGGTTCTGAAACCGACACCATTGTGAACAACACAATACAATACAGAGCCTATATCCCATATTAAATAAATAAAATAAATAAAGTTATTATTATTAGTATTATTGCAAAACCCCTCAAATATGTAGCACAGTCCAATCGGGAATCATACTCAATTGGATCTCTGTCATCGCAAAAAAATGCTACTTGCATGTTATGAAATTGATTCTCATAAATAATCATGTTGACAGGACAGTGTATGTGACAGCGTCTTGACTGTAGGCTAATATATTTTATGGATAATATGATTCACCATAAGCTGTGCTACACAGAAATAGACTGTTGGTGGTGCTTGTGTCTTAACCCTTTCACTACCACACTACAGAAGGTTAACCTTTCACTGCCACACTACAGAAGGTTAACCATTTCACTACCACACTACAGAAGGTTAACCCTTTCACTACCACACTACAGAAGGTTAACCTTTCACTACCACACTACAGAAGGTTAACCCTTTCACTACCACACTACAGAAGGTTAACCTTTCACTGCCACACTACAGAAGGTTAACCCTTTCACTACCACACTACAAAAGGTTAACCTTTCACTACCACACTACAGAAGGTTAACCATTTCACTACCACACTACAGAAGGTTAACCCTTTCACTACCACACTACAGAAGGTTAACCTTTCACTACCACACTACAGAAGGTTAACCCTTTCACTACCACACTACAGAAGGTTAACATTTCACTACCACACTACAAAAGGTTAACCTTTCACTGCCACACTACAGAAGGTTAACAATTTCAGTACTACACTACAGAAGGTTAACCCTTTCACTGCCACACTACAGAAGGTTAACCCTTTCACTGCCACACTACAGAAGGTTAATCTTTCACTACCACACTACAGAAGGTTAACCTTTCACTACCACACTACAGAAGGTTAACCTTTCACTACCACACTACAGAAGGTTAACCTTTCACTACCACACTACAGAAGGTTAACCTTTCACTACCACACTACAGAAGGTTAACCTCTTAAGCCCGATGGGACTGGTACTGGTCCCAAAATGACATCATGTCATAAATCAAGCTCTCCAGACTGTCTGACATAATTATCTTTTTTTTTTCAAGCGTATTCAAGAATAAACGTCACAACAGCAGTTATAATGTATATTTTCATCAATACGTTTGTTTACCAATAGGTTAAAGACAAGTGTTATTAGTGAGATTTTAGTTTTTGAAATGTGAAAATCCGCCATTTTGAAAAACAAATGACTTGCTACAGAAGGTTAACCCTTTCCTACCACACTACAGAAGGTTAAATAAATAAATGGCACTATTTTGTACAGTCAAAAGAGAACTGCCTCATTGGCAAATCCAAATTCATAGGACTGTTTAAACTGTTTAATGCTGTGATCGATGCCTCAGTTGGGGACACTTTATATTGATTCTATACATAAAAGATAAACATCGGCTGCTCTATTGGTAATTCCTGTTAAAGGATGTGGAGGATGAGAGAGTCTTCAGAGACTAGCCAGTGGCCATTTATGGGCGTGGGACAAGACGCATGCACTAATTATTGCGTTGATTGTGATTTATAATGAGCAACTGGCATGGGACATGCATGCGCACCTTGTTATAAATCGGAATATTGTTATGCGTACCTTTCGGAACTTGTGCACCAGTCAGTGATATAACTACATAATGATATATAATTTCCCATGCATGTACCACCAGTCAGTGATATAACTCATGTACACTGGAATGGGGGATAATGTAGACATTTAATAAGCTCTCTGAGTGAGGCTTCATCCAAATATGCACCTCACACCGCTCTTGGCTCAGCACTGACGTCAAAGAGACCGTTCAAGCCAAATAAGCACAGCGGAGACGGCTCACTTCCCACTCTGTTTAGAGGAGGTCAACGCTGCTTTTTATATATCTGGACCGGACTGCTGATTCTTACACAGAGAGAAAGAGAGAGAGAGAGAGAGAGAGAGAGAGAGAGAGAGAGAGAGAGAGAGAGAGAGAGAGAGAGAGAGAGAGAGAGAGAGAGAGTTGTGTATGTGTGTATACAGGGCTCCAGAGTGCTACCATTTAGTTGCATTTTGTAACTTTTTTTAGATGGTGCTACTAGAAATAATAATAATAATAGTCAACTTTATTTGTACAGCACCTTTCATACAGAAACTGCAGCTCAAAGTGCTTCACAACAGAAAAAAGACAGGCATAAAATGAGCACATAAAGTGCAGACATATATAATCACAGTTTTTCACATTAGGATCTAACATCCCAACATGCCACCTTGTTTATGGTTTGATTCAGTTTTAACTAGACAATAATATTTAAAACCACATTTTATAAAGCTGTCCTAGAAAGCCTGATGAGATATGGGATGGCAGTGTGGTTTGGTACGCTCACAGTACAGTGTAAGTCGAAGATTGAAAGGCTAGTTAAAGCAGCGATGAAGGTGACCGGAAACACCAAGTATCCGTCACTCCAATCCATCTTGGAGAAAGTAGTGGTCAGCCAGGCACAGAGCATCTTACAGGACCCTTCTCCTAATCTTTATCCCGAATATGAAGTTCTTCCCTCAGGGAGATGGTTCAGAGCAAGTAGATATAAGAGCAACCGCTAGCTCTCCTTCCTTCCTACATCCATCGCTCTCCTAAATAACACTAGAGGTTGATTCCTTTGAGGCGACACCTAACAGGACACCTAAGTCACCTCTTTCTTTCTTGTCCAAGTCTTAATCTGTTGTAACTTAATTAGGGCAGGGTGCAATATGAAGCTTTTTGAAGCTTTTGAAATGAGTTTACCTACTTATGTATTATGGTTGCATGTCTCTATGTATTTAATTTGTCATATTTGTCTGAAGTCCTTTTTACTAAATAAATGAATGAATGAATGATTGTATTTGTATATACAGTATATATATTGTTCTTCTTTGTTTACACGGTCATCGCAGAATGATGCAGCACTGTTGTTCCAAGTAAAATTTGCCCTCTGGGACAATAACGTTTATTCTTATCTTATCTTATCTTAAAAAGAGTAAGATAGAATAGACAGAGTAAAATAGTGAAATGATAAAAGGTAGCAACTTGGTTCCGTGCAACTTGAAAATATTTTTTTTTTATTCTTTAAATCATCGTCATTCATTTCTCATTCGTCACCGGGAGGGAGAGGAAGTGTGAGTGTGTGAGCCAACGCACTCTCTCTCTCTCTCTCTCTCTCTCTCTCTCTCTCTCTCTCTCTCTCTCTCTCTCTCTCTATCTCTCTCTCTCTCTCTCTCTCTCTCTCTCGTTGTGTGAGCCAACGCACTTCTCTCTCTCTCTCTCTCTCGTGTGTGAGCCAACGCACTTCTCTCTCTCTCTCTCTCTCTCTCTCTCTCTCTCTCTCTCTCTCTCTCTCTCTCGTGTGTGTGAGCTCTCTCTCTCTCTCTCTCTCTCTCTCTCTCTCTCTCGTGTGTGTGAGCCAACGCACCTCTCTCTCTCTCTCTCTCTCTCTCTCTCGTGTGTGTGAGAGCCAGCGCACTCCTCTCTATCTGTCTCTTTTTTCTCTTACATTTTCTATTACAATGTACAATGCAAGGAAAACCTGTGCTTCTTCTCCGAGTTAACAAAGGCGAATACTCTGCCTCGAGTTTTGAGTTTGTGTTAAATATTTTTTGCAATGGTCACTTTTGGTGAGTTGTTCTACATTTAGGTTAAACATTAATGAACAAATGGACAGCTACAGTATGTAAATTGTAAAGCTATTTTTTTTTAATTCCAGTCTATCATAATGTAATGATCATGAATCATGAACCAACTCGTACTGCGTGTGTGAGAGAGAGAGAGAGAGAGAGAGAGAGAGAGAGAGAGAGAGGAGAGAGAGAGAGAGCGAGAGAGAAAGAAAGAAAGAGAGAGATATATATCGCGGCCACTCACTCATATCAGACCTCACTGCACGCCTTGTGTATCATGTATGTGACAAATAAACCTCTTGAATCTTGACTTGCCATATTCAATCAGTTTCAGTAACTACAGAACAGTACATATTGTTAGACTCACTTGTTGTTTGGAACGAGCCTCGAGCCGTCGTGTTAACCCTTCGAGAAGCTTTTGTGGTCCGGCCGGGCTTGATAAAGTGTGTGTCCACTGTCCTCCAGACTCCATATAAATCCAAATCCAACACTGTCAGTAATGTACAGTATCTCGTGCTGATCTCTCCAACTCCTGAGAATACACTTCTTATATCTTATTACCGAACCACGTGACGAGTACAGTGGCGCAGAGCTTGCTTCGAGCGCTAGAAAAACACGCCCCGAGAGCTCATATTTGAATGCACTGATAGGCTAAATGTATTTGATTGACCTATTTACATTGGCTGCGACGATACAGTGACGCGCACAGTGTGCGCGCTACGTCTATGCGCCCAGCTTTAGAGGTACTCTCTATATCAGGAGAGAGAGTGACGTCATGTGAATCACGCACAAAACAATGATTTATATTTGATATATTAACGTTATTGTGCATTTGAAATACAAACATACTTAAAATGAGTAAATATTATTCATTTTAAACATGTTTAGTTTATTTTTAGGGGTCTAAAATAAAAATAAAAATAAAACATTTTCTTCTTCTCTTTCTCTCTTCACCAGGGGGGGGGGGGGGGGGGCGGCGCCCCAGCGCCCTCTATCGGCCGGCCGCCACTGGCCCACACATACACACTTGAACATGCACACGCATATACTACATAGATACATATGATCATGGACACGCATGCACACACATACTACATAGATACATATGATCATTGCGGGCGGCCGGGTAGCACAGCGGACTAAGCATCTGTCTACCACCGCAGAGACACTGGTATCGAATCCGGCTGTCAGCGGTGCCTCCGGCTTGGCCGGCCGTCATACTGACACAATTGGCAGAGTCAGCGGGAGGGAAGCCGGTGGGTGGTAATCTGGTTGTTGTAAACAGCGACTCCTACAGGTCGGTCAGGGCGCCTGCACAGCGAGGGAGGGAAATGGTGAAGGTAGTGTGACCCTCCCACGCGTTACACTTCACCAATGAGAGTCCTCGCTACCAGGTGAAAAGAGGCTGCTGGCTGTCTCCTATGTATCGGAGGAAGCATCTGATAGACTTCAGGGCTCCCTAGACCGACCAGTGGGGGGCACATGCGCGGAACGACCATGAAGGGGAGGGAGGGAATTGGCATAACGACTAAATTGGGATGGGAGGAAAATACAGAAAAATAGGAGGAGAAAAAGTTAAAAAAAAAAATTAATTAAAAGATACATATGACCATGCACGCAGAAACACTCACTCGCATCCTCAGTACATCTTCTAAAGTCCTTGATTGTAATTCCAAGGAGGATTTATAAATAGCTAGCATTAATGCTTTTGAAATGCCAGCTGCAGTCTGCGATGCCTAGAGAGCACAACTACAGGTCACGTCTCTGAGCATGGGAACTTGGCACACTGTCTGTTCCTGGGAATGTTCTCATTCATCATCATCATCATCATCATCATCATCATCATCATCATCATCATCATCATCATCATCATCATCACATTTTAGATTAGATGATCATTTTATTTTTAAATGCATGATCGTTACCAACATGTATCCAACACATTATCAAGCATGGCAGAAGCAAGTCAGTGATATGTACGTTAAAACATCACTAGTATTTAAAACCGGATGAAACATGCAGGGTTTGACAACATGTATAATTTCAATATGTGGTCCAGCTGACTGTAATATGCATTAAGTCAGTACCTAGATAAATAGATATTGAAAACAATTTTAAATAAACATGGTTTTATACTGGTGCATTTTACAAGCTTGCTGCTGCTCCAGAATAATTATTAGACACAGACTGCAGCACAGATATAGAGACCATTACTATTGTTATTATCAAAGTATGGGGAAGATGTCGTAACATAATGAGCTCCATATTTGTAATCCACCATGGAGACGCTGCAGCCGTCACACACAATGTTCTCAGGCAATGGAACTGGGTGATTTAGGAACTGGGTGATTTAGGAACTGGGTGATTTAGGAACTGGGTGATTTAAGAACTGGCTGATTTAGGAACTGGGTGATTTAGGAACTGGGTGATTTAGGAACTGGCTGATTTTGGAACTGGGTGATTTAGGAACTGGCTGATTTAGGAACTGGCTGATTTTGGAACTGGGTGATTTAGGAACTGGCTGATTTAGGAACTGGCTGATTTTGGAACTGGGTGATTTAGGAACTGGCTGATTTAGGAACTGGCTGATTTTGGAACTGGGTGATTTAGGAACTGGGTGATTTAGGAACTGGCTGATTTAGGAACTGGCTGATTTAGGAACTGGGTGATTTAGGAACTGGCTGATTTAGGAACTGGCTGATTTAGGAACTGGGTGATTTAGGAACTGGGTGATTTAGGAACTGGCTGATTTTGGAACTGGGTGATTTAGGAACTGGCTGATTTAGGAACTGGCTGATTTTGGAACTGGGTGATTTAGGAACTGGCTGATTTAGGAACTGGCTGATTTTGGAACTGGGTGATTTAGGAACTGGCTGATTTAGGAACTGGCTGATTTTGGAACTGGGTGATTTAGGAACTGGGTGATTTAGGAACTGGCTGATTTAGGAACTGGCTGATTTTGGAACTGGGTGATTTAGGAACTGGCTGATTTAGGAACTGGGTGATTTAGGAACTGGCTGATTTAGGAACTGGCTGATTTTGGAACTGGGTGATTTAGGAACTGGCTGATTTAGGAACTGGCTGATTTAGGAACTGGGTGATGTAGGAACTGGGTGATTTAGGAACTGGCTGATTTTGGAACTGGGTGATTTAGGAACTGGCTGATTTAGGAACTGGCTGATTTTGGAACTGGGTGATTTAGGAACTGGCTGATTTAGGAACTGGCTGATTTTGGAACTGGGTGATTTAGGAACTGGCTGATTTAGGAACTGGCTGATTTTGGAACTGGGTGATTTAGGAACTGGGTGATTTAGGAACTGGCTGATTTAGGAACTGGCTGATTTTGGAACTGGGTGATTTAGGAACTGGCTGATTTAGGAACTGGCTGATTTTGGAACTGGCTGATTTAGGAACTGGCTGATTTTGGAACTGGGTGATTTTGGAACTGGGTGATTTTGCCAACAAGTATATTTTATTTTTTTTATTTTCTATAGCCCACTCGCAGTTATTTTTGTCTTATTTAAAAAAAAATGTACATTACATTTACTTTTGGTCATTTAGTTGATCAACTGTAAGTAACACTGTGTATACAACAAGTCAGCTGGAGGGACAGCTGTCTGTCCTGACTGTGATGGTTTCAGCTGTCCTGACTGTGATGGTTTCAGCTGTCTGTCCTGACTGTGATGGCTTCAGCTGTCTGTCCTGACTGTGATGGTTTCAGCTGTCTGTCCTGACTGTGATGGTTTCAGCTGTCTGTCCTGACTGTGATGGTTTCAGCTGTCTGTCCTGACTGTGATGGTTTCAGCTGTCTGTCCTGACTGTGATGGTTTCAGCTGTCTGTCCTGACTGTGATGGTTTCAGCTGTCTGTCCTGACTGTGATGGTTTCAGCTGTCTGTCCTGACTGTGATGGTTTCAGCTGTCTGTCCTGACTGTGATGGTTTCAGCTGTCTGTCCTGACTGTGATGGTGTCAGCTGTCCTGACTGTGGTGGTTTCAGCTGTCTGTCCTGACTGTGATGGTTTCAGCTGTCCTGACTGTGATGGTTTCAGCTGTCTGTCCTGACTGTGATGGTTTCAGCTGTCCTGACTGTGATGGTTTCAGCTGTCTGTCCTGACTGTGATGGTTTCAGCTGTCTGTCCTGACTGTGATGGTTTCATCTGTCCTGACTGTGATGGTTTCAGCTCCTGACTGTGGTGGTTTCAGTTGTCCTGACTGTGATGGTTTCAGCTGTCTGTCCTGACTGTGATGGTTTCAGCTGTCCTGACTGTGATGGTTTCAGCTGTCTGTCCTGACTGTGATGGTTTCAGCTGTCTGTCCTGACTGTGATGGTTTCAGCTGTCTGTCCTGACTGTGATGGTTTCAGCTGTCTGTCCTGACTGTGATGGTTTCAGCTGTCTGTCCTGACTGTGATGGTTTTAGCTGTCCTCCTGACTGTGGTGGTTTCAGCTGTCTGTCCTGACTGTGATGGTTTCAGCTGTCCTGACTGTGATGGTTTCAGCTGTCTGTCCTGACTGTGATGGTGTCAGCTGTCCTGACTGTGATGGTTTCAGCTGTCCTGACTGTGGTGGTTTCAGCTGTCCTGACTGTGATGGTTTCAGCTGTCTGTCCTGACTGTGATGGTTTCAGCTGTCCTGACTGTGATGGTTTCAGCTGTCTGTCCTGACTGTGATGGTTTCAGCTGTCTGTCCTGACTGTGATGGTTTCAGCTGTCTGTCCTGACTGTGATGGTTTCAGCTGTCTGTCCTGACTGTGATGGTTTCAGCTGTCTGTCCTGACTGTGATGGTTTCAGCTGTCTGTCCTTACTGTGATGGTTTCAGCTGTCTGTCCTGACTGTGATGGTTTCATCTGTCCTGACTGTGATGGTTTCAGCTCCTGACTGTGGTGGTTTCAGCTGTCCTGACTGTGATGGTTTCAGCTGTCCTGACTGTGATGGTTTCAGCTGTCCTGGCTGCCTAAATATTAAAGGCAACCAACTTGTGTCTAACCACGCCCAACTTGCGTCTAGCCACGCCCCCGCGGCGACGCGGCAGCAGCAGAGCAGCAGAGCGGAGCTCATTATATGCCAGTAACCGCCCCTTATTCAGTATCCAGAAATAGCTCAATTGGCAAAGCTGCATGGCTGTGGATCCTACGGCTCGTTGCTGGCTAGTTCGATTTTTTTTTTTTTTTTAACGTGCATTCGCATTCTTTCGCCGTTAAGTTTAGGCATAACTTTAAGCATTGTTTCGGAGTTGGTTAAGGTTAGGCATTGTTTCGGAGTTGCTTAAGGTTAGAAGGGTTAAGTTTAGGCGCTGTTAAGGAGCTGGTTAAGGTTAGAGTTTGACTTAGAGAATGGCAATATTTTTTAACGTGCATTCATTTCGCCGGTTAAGTTTAGGCATTGTTTCGGAGTTGGTTAAGGTTAGGCATTGTTTCGGAGTTGCTTAAGGTTAGAAGGGTTAAGTTTAGGCGCTGTTAAGGAGCTGGTTAAGGTTAGAGTTTGACTTAGAGAATGGCAATAGACAGCCTATTTCCGCGCTGCAGCGCGAGGCAATAGACAGCCTATTTCCGCGCTGCCGCTCTCTCGCGCTGCCGTGGTCACATGGGCGTATTGGCCAATCAGAGAAACGCTAAACACAAGTTGGTTGCCTAAAATATTCACGCGTCCTGGCTGTGATGATTTCAGCTGTCTGTCCTGACTGTGATGGTTTCAGCTGTCTGTCCTGGCTGTGATGATTTCAGCTGTCTGTCCTGACTGTGATGGTTTCAGCTGTCTGTCCTGACTGTGATGGTTTCAGCTGTCCTGACTGTGATGGTTTCAGCTGTCCTGACTGTGATGGTTTCAGCTGTCTGTCCTGACTGTGATGGTTTCAGCTGTCTGTCCTGACTGTGATGGTTTCAGCTGTCTGTCCTGACTGTGATGGTTTCAGCTGTCTGTCCTGACTGTGATGGTTTCAGCTGTCTGTCCTGACTGTGATGGTTTCAGCTGTCTGTCCTGACTGTGATGGTTTCATCTGTCCTGACTGTGATGGTTTCAGCTCCTGACTGTGATGGTGTCAGCTGTCCTGACTGTGGTGGTTTCAGCTGTCTGTCCTGACTGTGATGGTTTCAGCTGTCCTGACTGTGATGGTTTCAGCTGTCTGTCCTGACTGTGATGGTTTCAGCTGTCTGTCCTGACTGTGATGGTGTCAGCTGTCCTGACTGTGGTGGTTTCAGCTGTCTGTCCTGACTGTGATGGTTTCAGCTGTCCTGACTGTGATGGTTTCAGCTGTCTGTCCTGACTGTGATGGTTTCAGCTGTCCTGACTGTGATGGTTTCAGCTGTCTGTCCTGACTGTGATGGTTTCAGCTGTCTGTCCTGACTGTGATGGTTTCATCTGTCCTGACTGTGATGGTTTCAGCTCCTGACTGTGGTGGTTTCAGTTGTCCTGACTGTGATGGTTTCAGCTCCTGACTGTGATGGTTTCAGCTGTCTGTCCTGACAGTGATGGTGTCAGCTGTCCTGACTGTGATGGTTTCAGCTGTCCTGACTGTGGTGGTTTCAGCTGTCCTGACTGTGATGGTTTCAGCTGTCTGTCCTGACTGTGATGGTTTCAGCTGTCCTGACTGTGATGGTTTCAGCTGTCTGTCCTGACTGTGATGGTTTCAGCTGTCTGTCCTGACTGTGATGGTTTCAGCTGTCTGTCCTGACTGTGATGGTTTCAGCTGTCTGTCCTGACTGTGATGGTTTCAGCTGTCTGTCCTGACTGTGATGGTTTCAGCTGTCCTGACTGTGATGGTTTCAGCTGTCTGTCCTGACTGTGATGGTTTCAGCTGTCCTGACTGTGATGGTTTCAGCTGTCTGTCCTGACTGTGATGGTTTCATCTGTCCTGACTGTGATGGTTTCAGCTCCTGACTGTGGTGGTTTCAGTTGTCCTGACTGTGATGGTTTCAGCTCCTGACTGTGATGGTTTCAGCTGTCCTGACAGTGATGGTGTCAGCTGTCCTGACTGTGATGGTTTCAGCTGTCTGTCCTGACTGTGGTGGTTTCAGCTGTCTGTCCTGACTGTGATGGTTTCAGCTGTCTGTCCTGACTGTGATGGTTTCATCTGTCCTGACTGTGATGGTTTCAGCTCCTGACTGTGGTGGTTTCAGCTGTCCTGACTGTGATGGTTTCAGCTGTCCTGACTGTGATGGTTTCAGCTGTCTGTCCTGACTGTGATGGTTTCAGCTGTCCTGACTGTGATGGTTTCAGCTGTCCTGACGGTGATGGTTTCAGCTGTCCTGGCTGCCTAAATATTAAAGGCAACCAACTTGTGTCTAACCACGCCCAACTTGCGTCTAGCCACGCCCCCGCGGCAGCAGCAGAGCAGCAGAGCGGAGCTCATTATATGCCAGTAACCGCCCCTTATTCAGTATCCAGAAATAGCTCAATTGGCAAAGCTGCATGGCTGTCGATCCTACGGCTCGTTGCTCGCTAGTTCGTTTCCCTTCAATTTTTTTTTTTTTTTTTTTTTAACGTGCATTCGCATTCTTTCGCCGTTAAGTTTAGGCATAACTTTAAGCATTGTTTCGGAGTTGGTTAAGGTTAGGCATTGTTTCGGAGTTGCTTAAGGTTAGAAGGGTTAAGTTTAGGCGCTGTTAAGGAGCTGGTTAAGGTTAGAGTTTGACTTAGAGAATGGCAATATTTTTTAACGTGCATTCATTTCGCCGGTTAAGTTTAGGCATTGTTTCGGAGTTGGTTAAGGTTAGGCATTGTTTCGGAGTTGCTTAAGGTTAGAAGGGTTAAGTTTAGGCGCTGTTAAGGAGCTGGTTAAGGTTAGAGTTTGACTTAGAGAATGGCAATAGACAGCCTATTTCCGCGCTGCAGCGCGAGGCAATAGACAGCCTATTTCCGCGCTGCCGCTCTCTCGCGCTGCCGTGGTCACATGGGCGTATTGGCCAATCAGAGAAACGCTAAACACAAGTTGGTTGCCTAAAATATTCACGCGTCCTGGCTGTGATGATTTCAGCTGTCTGTCCTGACTGTGATGGTTTCAGCTGTCTGTCCTGGCTGTGATGATTTCAGCTGTCTGTCCTGACTGTGATGGTTTCAGCTGTCTGTCCTGACTGTGATGGTTTCAGCTGTCCTGACTGTGATGGTTTCAGCTGTCCTGACTGTGATGGTTTCAGCTGTCTGTCCTGACTGTGATGGTTTCAGCTGTCTGTCCTGACTGTGATGGTTTCAGCTGTCCTGACTGTGATGATTTCAGCTGTCCTGACTGTGATGGTTTCAGCTGTCTGTCCTGACTGTGATGGTTTCAGCTGTCCTGACTGTGATGGTTTCAGCTGTCTGTCCTGACTGTGATGGTTTCAGTTGTCCTGACTGTGATGGTTTCAGCTGTCCTGACTCTGGTGGTTTTAGCTGTCTGTCCTGACTGTGATGGTTTTAGCTGTCCTGACTGTGGTGGTTTCAGCTGTCTGTCCTGACTGTGATGGTTTCAGCTGTCTGTCCTGACTGTGATGGTTTCAGCTGTCCTGACTGTGATGGTTTCAGCTCTCCTGACTGTGATGGTTTCAGCTGTCCTGACTGTGATGGTTTCAGCTGTCCTGGCTGTGATGATTTCAGCTGTCTGTCCTGACTGTGATGGTTTCAGCTGTCTGTCCTGACTGTGATGATTTCAGCTGTCTGTCCTGACTGTGATGGTTTCAGCTGTCTGTCCTGACTGTGATGGTTTCAGCTGTCTGTCCTGACTGTGGTGGTTTCAGCTGTCTGTCCTGACTGTGATGGTTTCAGCTGTCCTGACTGTGATGGTTTCAGCTGTCTGTCCTGACTGTGATGGTTTCAGCTCCTGACTGTGATGGTTTCAGCTGTCTGTCCTGACTGTGATGGTTTCAGCTGTCCTGACTGTGATGGTTTCAGCTGTCCTGACTGTGGTGGTTTCAGCTGTCTGTCCTGACTGTGATGGTTTCAGCTGTCCTGACTGTGATGGTTTCAGCTGTCTGTCCTGACTGTGATGGTTTCAGCTGTCCTGACTGTGATGGTTTCAGCTGTCCTGACTGTGATGGTTTCAGCTGTCCTGGCTGTGATGATTTCAGCTGTCTGTCCTGACTGTGATGGTTTCAGCTGTCTGTCCTGACTGTGATGATTTCAGCTGTCTATCCTGACTGTGATGGTTTCAGCTGTCTGTCCTGACTGTGATGGTTTCAGCTGTCTGTCCTGACTGTGATGGTTTCAGCTGTCCTGACTGTGATGATTTCAGCTGTCTGTCCTGACTGTGATGGTTTCAGCTGTCCTGACTGTGATGGTTTCAGCTGTCTGTCCTGACTGTGATGGTTTCAGTTGTCCTGACTGTGATGGTTTCAGCTGTCCTGACTCTGGTGGTTTTAGCTGTCTGTCCTGACTGTGATGGTTTTAGCTGTCCTGACTGTGGTGGTTTCAGCTGTCTGTCCTGACTGTGATGGTTTCAGCTGTCTGTCCTGACTGTGATGGTTTCAGCTGTCCTGACTGTGATGGTTTCAGCTCTCCTGACTGTGATGGTTTCAGCTGTCCTGACTGTGATGGTTTCAGCTGTCCTGGCTGTGATGATTTCAGCTGTCTGTCCTGACTGTGATGGTTTCAGCTGTCTGTCCTGACTGTGATGATTTCAGCTGTCTGTCCTGACTGTGATGGTTTCAGCTGTCTGTCCTGACTGTGATGGTTTCAGCTGTCCTGACTGTGATGGTTTCAGCTGTCTGTCCTGACTGTGATGGTTTCAGCTGTCCTGACTGTGATGGTTTCAGCTGTCCTGACTGTGATGGTTTCATCTGTCCTGACTGTGGTGGTTTCAGCTGTCTGTCCTGACTGTGATGGTTTCAGCTGTCTGTCCTGACTGTGATGGTTTCAGGTGTCCTGACTGTGATGGTTTCAGCTGTCCTGGCTGTGATGATTTCAGCTGTCTGTCCTGACTGTGATGGTTTCAGCTGTCCTGACTGTGATGATTTCAGCTGTCTGTCCTGACTGTGATGGTTTCAGCTGTCTGTCCTGACTGTGATGGTTTCAGCTGTCCTGACTGATGGTTTCAGCTGTCCTGACTGTGATGGTTTCAGCTGTCTGTCCTGACTGTGGTGGTTTCAGCTGTCCTGACTGTGATGGTTTCAGCTGTCCTGACTGTGGTGGTTTCAGTTGTCTGTCCTGACTGTGATGGTTTCAGCTGTCCTGACTCCTGACTGATGGTTTCAGCTGTCCTGACTGTGATGGTTTCAGCTGTCTGTCCTGACTGTGATGGGTTCAGCTAAATCTTTCAGCAAAATTTTCATTTAGGGGCATCTGTGCCCTATAGTGAAAAAGCTTAGCGTACAGCCCTGATAAGTGAAATCTGTTTTGATGAACCATAATGGAAACTGATTTAGAAATTGACTGGGAGTGTTCTTTCCAGTAATAGCTTTCATACAAATTGTCCACAACATGATCGATCTCTTTTTCTGTATGAATGGATGAATAAACAACAACACTGCACTCTCTCTGTCTCTCTGTTTATTTCTTTATTTACAGTCTCTCGCTTTCTTCCTCTGTGCAACCCTGACAACACACACACACGCAAACACACACACACACACACACACACACACACACACACACACACACACACACACACACACACACTCGCTTTCTTCCTCTGTGCAACCCTGACAACACACACACACACACACACTAGAGTTGTTCCGATACCGATACCAGTATCGGAAATGCCGCCGATACTGCCTAAAATGCTGGTATCGGTATCGGCGAGTACCCTCTAATGTTGCGCTCCGATACCATGACGTAATTTATCAACAACACTGCGGACGTTGGGCTCTGTAGATACTCATACTTCGCTGGGTGAGCATTATAAAACAAACGTGTGCTTAATCGACCGTGAATTAAAGTGTCAATTGCCATTAACAGCAGAGCAGATACTTTCTTAAAATGCCATTGTCCCGACAGCGCTGTTGACGGGGAGCTCTGATGAGTTCGCTTGGTGGCTGGTGTTATTAGCATTTAACAGCTAACCGAAAGCTAGCTTTGACGTTACCTTGGCTAAAGTTGGGGCTATTCACATAATCCAGCAATAATGGCTGCAGATCTGCAAGCAAAGTACAGCAAGTTGGCAAAGGAGTATTCCAAGTTAAATCACAATGTCACCGGCAGTAACGTTACAGTCTTTCCATATAGCGGTAGCTCATGCTAGCTAACATAGCTCACGGTAACGTTGTCATTGCACAATTGCACGTCGCGTACACAATTAATGACATGTTGCGGACAGCCATATCGGCGACAATGTTTAGCTTTTAGTGCCAAATGATAAGAGTCTGAGGCGGAGTCTCAAAAGAGAATGTTGAATATTTATTGTGCAAAAATCACAACAACAGAGCCTCTGGTACTAAACGGAGCCTTCTTGTGGAAGCAAGTGCAGCAACGAATAATGTCCGTGTGGAACTAATGTGCCAACAACCTTTCCGTGGGTGAACTCATTGAGATAGTTTTCAATTACTGATACTAATACTAATCTATACAATCACCTGTTGTTGAATAAATACCATTACTTTATAGTTATTACTAAAAAACAGTATATATAAAACAGTAGCTGTATTTAAAAAAAAAAAAAGTTTTATAATTTATATAATATTTTTTTATTTTTTTAATGTATGCACTGGTATCGGATAAGTATCGGTATCGGCCGATACCCAAAGCTTAGGTATCGGAATCGGATCGGAAAGGAAAAAATGGTATCGGAACATCTCTAACACACACACACACTTTCTTCCTCTGTGCAACCCTGACAACACACACACACACACACACACACACACACACACACACACACACACACACACACACACACACACACACACACACACACACACTCGCTTTCTACTTCTGTGCAACCCTGACAACACACACACACACACACACACAATTCTTTCTTCAGTCAATATATCTTAGAGGGCATTTTTGCTATCTAATCCTTTAAATCATGCGTCCAATCAGGGACCTGACTCAGCTACTGTGCACCGTCAAGCATGAGCATGAGCACACACACACACGCACACATGCACACACACACACACGCGCACACACGCACACACACGCACACACGCGCACTCACACAAAAGCCATTATACACAGACACATACACAAATGTAAGCACACACACGCATCAGTGCACACACACAAGCATGAGCTCACTAGCTACATACGTAATACGTTTTAATCATTTACTTATCTCCACACCAGCACAGGAAACACAGTGCACAAATAAGAGGCAGCACGCACGCACGCACACACACACACACACACACACACACACACACACACACACACACACACACACACACACACACACACACACACACACACACACACACACACACACACACACACTTAAGATAAGACTGGGGAGTTTATTAGCTTCACGGCGAGCTGACAGCAGTTATCCAGGCGAGCGAGCTCACCTGTACTGTGCCACTGGTTTAACCCTTTCACTGTCGCACTACCAAACGGTTAACCCTTTCACTGCGACAATACACAGAAGGTTAACCCTTTCACTGCCACACAACAGAAGGTTAACCCGTTCGGTAACCGTCGGTAGTGTGATAGTAAAGGGTTAACCTTCTGTAGTGTGGCAGTGAAAGGGTTAATGACAGCAGTGAGCTCATCGCCTCTACTGTGCTGCTGCTGGTTCGATAGTGCACAGTATTGAAACTGTTTTAAATATTCAGAATCGATATGTATCGAAAAATCTATTTTTTTTAACAACACTACAGCATACTCTACATAGAGCAACCCTTATATCTTATATCCCGAGTTGCTTCAAAAGGTTTACTTAAACCACCATTAATTTCCAGCACGCTCTCAATGTCTTCATACATCACTGTAATCTTGCCAATGAATCCAGGGCTGAGGCCAAACCGTTCCAACACTTTCCACAGGTACTGGTGCTCAACCCGATCAAAAGCCTTTTCCTGGTCCAAAGAAACCAGACCTGCATCACAAGCCGCTGAACAGAGACTTCCAAAAGATCTCCAATTAATGACACGTAGGTTTGTGTCCTGTGGACGACCTGGTCCATCACCCTTTATCCAGTCTGTTAGCTAGGACTTTATCCAGTCTGTTAGCTAGGACTTTATCCAGTCTGTTAGCTAGGACTTTATCCAGTCTGTTAGCTAGGACTTTATCCAGTCTGTTAGCTAGGACTTTATCCAGTCTGTTAGCTAGGACTTTATCCAGTCTGTTAGCTAGGACTTTATCCAGTCTGTTAGCTAGGACTTTATCCAGTCTGTTAGCTAGGACTTTATCCAGTCTGTTAGCTAGGACTTTATCCAGTCTGTTAGCTAGGACTTTATCCAGTCTGTTAGCTAGGACTTTATCCAGTCTGTTAGCTAGGACTTTAGACGGAAAATTATTTTTGGAGCATAGACATTTACAAAAACAATATTAAAAAGCTCGTATTTGGCTTGGACTACCAACACCCTACCCATAATTTTTTCTTCCACCACAAAAGACCTTGGCAGCAGGTTTGTGGAGAAAAGGAGTGCCGCACCTCCACTGCTGTTACTCAAGTGGGTTAAAACAACCTCCCACTCTCTCCTCACCTCCACTGCTGTTACTCAAGTGGGTTAACCTCTTCCGCCCGTGCAGTCCGGCACCGGACCGCAAATTACATCACGTCATAAATCAGTCTCTGTAGACTGTCTGACATAATTAGTGTTTTTTTTCTCCAAACGTTTTCAAGAGTAAACATCCTAACCTTGTCACAACAGCAGTCATAGTGTATATTTTCAGCAATACGTTTGTTTACCAATAGGTTAAAGTGTTATTAGTGAGATTTTAGTTTTTGAAATGTGTTGTTGTGATCGCGAAAATCCGCCATTTTGAGAAGAGGACATCCAGAGCTTTCAATGAGCGTTGGAATTTTTAAAAACTACACTTTCAAACAAGGTGTATGCATTTTTTTTTATTTCTCTTATTACTCAGGATTATATACCACAATACTGAAGGTTATTGGCATATATTGGAGCACAGTTAGTTTGTCTCCCCTATTTTGAACATTTAGCAACCATCCGATTTTAAATCAGTTTTAAAATGGCGGAGCTGTTGCAATAATAAAAAACCTACTGTACATATAGTAGATTTCATTCTTCATTCTCGATGCACGCCTGGTGATACTAAATCCAAATTGAACTCTGCCATTGGAAAGAGTAGATTTGGCCCGATCCATAGTGTGTAATAATAAGGTCATTTATAGGCCTCATATTCTATATTCTATAATAATATTTCAAATGGCATGGGTCCGGATGGCAGAATTCAGTACTGTATCTACAAAACCTTCTGTTTAATCATCTTCCCTTTATTCATTTCCTTAGATTTCTTGTACACGTGATCAGTGGTGCAGTCGCAGTCACACCCGGTTACACGCCGTGTTACCAGATCACTGAGGCAGAAGTACGCGCGATCGCGCACGGATGTGTACTCGCGTGTAGAGTTGTTCTGATACCGATACCAGTATCGGAAATGCCTCCGATACAGCCTAAAATTCTGGAATCGGTATCGGCGAGTAAGCGTCAAGTCTAGCCTCCGATCCCATACGTCATTTATCTCCTGCGGAGAGTGAGGATTATAAAATTAACGTGTTTTTATGAATTAAAGTGTCAATGCTGTTTGTCATTTTAACAGCAGATACACTTTCTTAAATTCCATTGTGCCGACAGAGCGGTGTGACGGGGAGCTCAGATGTTTCGCTTGCTGGTGTTATTATAGCATTAGCTGAAAAGCTAGCTAGTTGGAACAACATCTGCTTTAACATTACATCAAATCAGATGATCGCCTATCCTTTCTCCAGGACCTGACACTAAAAAAACAGTATATGTAAAAAAAATTCATTAAATAAAAGTTTTATAATCCATAATATATATATATTTCTTTTTATGCACTGGTATCGGATCAGTACTCGGTATCGGCCGATACCCAAATCTCAGGTATCGGAATCGGATCGTAAAGGAAAAAATGGTATCGGAACATCTCTACTCGCGTGTACGCGCACACAAAAATGCGCTGTATCCATTCGTTGTGACAAGTACCCGGCCACCGTTTTACATAACAAAAAGCGCAGGTAGACTAAGTGTCTGGGTGTTGGCTATCTGAATGCATCTCCCCCTTCATTCTGTGTGACATAGGCAGTGGAGGTGAATACTAATGTGGCTCGGAATTCGTGATGGGGGTCTACCTGCTTATGATATTGAATCAAGCGTCTGTGCTGCGCGCCAGCTTTCCACGCGCACATTCACACAAATAGAGAGCAAGAAGAGCTTGTATGATAGAAAGATTGCACTTGCGTATATGCGCTTGTGTGTGTGTGTGTGTGTGTGTGTGTGCGTGTGTGTGTGTGTGTATAAATCAGTTCTGTGCGCATGCACGTACCCGCGCGCGCGCGCGTACGTGGCGTGGCGTGTTACCAGTTCCCATATTAGGACTGCACCACTGCACGTGATCTCAAGAAGGTACTGAATGAGGGCGGCTTGGTGGCGTAGCGGAGATTGCGCTCGTCACCAATGCAAGAGACTCCGGTCTCGAATCCCGGTGTCAGCATTGCCTGCGGCTTGGACCAGTCGTCATACTATCTCAATTGGCAGAGGTAGCGGGTGGAAGTCGATGGGTGGGGATTGGACGTTGTGGACAGCGACCCCTACAGGTCGGTTGGGTGACGCCTGCACAGCAGAGACAGGAAGTATCGGGGGCAGCGTGAGCCTCCAACGCGTTACACCTCGCCACTGAGAGTCCGCGCTGTCTGGTGAAAAGATGCGACAGGCTGCCTCCTCGTGTACCGGAGGGGACACGTGATGCAAGGCTTCTATCCTCACTACAGCCGACCAATGGGAGGCATAGACTAGCAACGTTCAAGTCAGGGAAGGGGAGAATTGGCAATACGAAATTGGGATGGGAGAAAAATAGAAAAATAAGGAGAAAAAGTGAAAAAAAAATGGAAAGAAAAGGTACTGAACGGGGCGCCAGGGTGGCGCACCACGTACAGCACTGCGGTTCAACACGGCCATCGACTCCTGGACCCGGCGACCTTTGCAGAATGGCTTCCCCCTCTATCCTCCCATACTTCCTCTCTCTCTCTACCGGACTGCCCGGTAAAAAAAAATATATATATTAGAGGTGGGCATAGATACATTTCTTTAATCTAGATTAATCTATCTGCAATCCTGGATTTAATCTAGATTAATCTAGATTAAAATGGCTAAAAAACTGCCGAAGGCATTCAAAATATGTGTGTTCTACCCAAATAATGACCAGAAGTAAGTCCTTACTTTTTCTTTCCTCCTTATGTTTCTCAGGCCAGGTGGCCCATTACACCATGAGCCCATCTCCCGTTTCCAAAATGCATTACAGACTGTTTGAAAAAGCTGTTTTGCTATGATAATTGGTAATGAAATATCAAAATAATGTTCAATAAGATGTACTTGTGTTTAATAAGTTGTTTTATTCAGAAGTTAACACAAATAAATAATATTACCAGTACAGTACAGTATCTAGCACACTCTCAGGAGCAAAACAGAAAGAAGCATTTCAAACTTGAACTATGTGACATGGCTTGACTCAATCAGTCCAATCTCTATTTCTCCTTATTCCACCAGTCACTCAGGCAGACCAGCTTGTTTTATGTAGCGGTGTCTACTTATAGTGCCTATAATATTTTTCCCGTTGGGTGCCAGACAGGGCCAAACCCTGCCAATGCAAATCAACTGCTCCAGTGGAGTTGCTCAGTGGCCAATGGTGTCAACTGTGGTTGTACTGGGCAGCTCCCAGGTGTGAATGGAACTGTGTGAATGTGAAGCAGGGTGTTCCTGAAAAAGAGCATCTGTGCTCAGAGAACCTACCCTGGGTAAATAAAGGTAAAAAAAAAAAAAAATTGATTAATGCGTTAATTATATTATCGCGCGATACTAGTATCGCGTTAACGCAGCACGTTAACGCCGTTAACGGCCCAGCTCTAATGTATATATATATATCTGTAACGGTTGTGACAACGTCACCTCAAACTTCGATGCCCCGAGTGGGAGTTGAACCCTGGTCTCCCACACCGCGGGCAGCAACACAGACCGCTATACCAAGAGACGAATTCACTTCTAAGTAATGGGTTTATGCGTCTTTTGAGGATGTGAGAGTGAGTTTAACCCATAGCATCGCTACTCACCCCAGCCATTCTTGACTGTGCTTCACGATACCATCCGTTACATATCTACCAAAAACATAATAAAAAATAAAAAAAGAAGGTACTGAACGAGCGCAGTGGCAGTTTCTTATGTCTGGTCATTTTTTGCATGGTGTTATGTTACGATGGGGTGGCGAGGGAAGGAGAGGAGACCCCAATATGCGGAATGGAGTGGAAGGAGGAAACGGAGACGGCAGTTTGCTCTTCTCAAACACTGTGTTCCTTTTATTATAAGAACCGTGAGAGCGATACTAGGTCACAAGACCAAAACACAAGCAAAGAGGCTGATAAATAAACAAACATAAAGACGGGCGAAGGTAAGTTACAAAAGAACATAAAAGGCCAACTGAGAACTCGAAAATAAACAAGCAACAAAACAGAACACTAATATACACTTACTTAGACAGTACAACACTACAGGGCAAGGACGACGTCGACAGGAACAGGGTTAATGGAGGAATGTCACCACACAGAGAAGCAGACCGAACACACATATTTACACAGACTAATTACAAGTGGCCACAGCTGGCCAGGCCAGTCTAAAACACACAACAACCAACTAAACACAAAAGCAATTACAAAACCACAAGCAGACAGGGGAAACACATAACACAAGGGAAGGAACATTCAATAACACACACCATAAAATAACATTAATTATATTCAGCAATATAGTCAATATCGGTGTGATGATTGCCTGCACCATTTGGGTCATCTGGCCACTAGAGGGAGGTAGGAGACCAGGTAGGGGACCACTGTTCCTACTGTGACCACAATTTACATTGTGGCCACTGTTTCCATTGTCCTCCCTGGAACCGTTACAGTTATTCACTGTCAAAGATGCAAAGAAAAATCATAATTCATATTCTCCTTTGTTTCATCACAATTTAAGCAAGCCTAGTAATAGACACAATATTTCTGACACTGGGAATACATTCACTGAGGTCCATGATGTCCCTAGATACCAAGCATATGCAATCGGCTCCTGGCCAGTGTTAGGACCCATTGGACTAAGATAGACTGTGTGTGTGTGGTGTGTGCATGTGTGTATGTGTGTTTTATATTATGTGTTTTATATGTGTGTGTGTAGGCCTATGTCTGTGTTTTATGTGTGTGTGTTTAGTATGCACGCGATATATTCACAGGGAATGCAGTCCATAATAATATTGTGCCATGATCTCTTTGATGGGACCTCGTCCTTGATCCAGAATAAAATAATGTTTTTTCTAGCAGCAAATGTCAGCATGTGTTTGAAGTTAGCAATATGGACATCTGGGAGACCGAGTAAGAGGCAGAGGGGATCCAGTTCGATGGGGATATGGAATATGTCAGAAAGTTCATCCACAATGTCAAACAAATAGCTCTGAAGCTTTACACAGGAACAACAGCAGTGAATATGGTTTCCAATCTCTATCTTGCATTTAAAGCAGAGTGGGGACGCATTGGCATCCATTTTACTTTTGAGGGCAGGGGGTATATATGTATGCAGTGTAAGATTCTGAATTGAATAGATTTGGTGCGGTTGCAAACCGAAATGTTCTTTGCATAGGTCCACGTTTCCTGCCAGTCCTCGTCCGTAATCTGTGTGTCTACATCTTTCTCCCAAGACTGTTTGGTGACAAGGAAGGATAAAGATGAATTGAGATTTAGCATACTATAGAAAATTCCGTTTTCAGTAAGCCATAGCGCTGCTGAAGCTGTAAGAACGACATCAAGGTCTGACCATCAAATAAATCACCAAGATTGGTTATGCCCTGCGTATGCCAGATCCTGAATCCACCAGCAATATGGCCCGACTTAGTCAGGGTTGCCTGCGATCGGGGTAAGAGGAGAAGTTAACTTAGCTCGGTCCTCCACCTTACGGACGGACCTCCAGGCCTTGATGGAGCATAGCGTGATGGGGTTGGAACATAGTTTCCTAACAGACTTAAAGTATTTGATAAATAGTAGGTTCCACAGGGGGATTTAGATTGTGAAGATTCAATGTCTAGCCAGATTGAGAGTGGGTCTAGTGTAAGCCAGCCAACAAGCACCCTAAGGTGCGCTGCTAGTAAACATCTGCCGGGTTTATCACCGTGTTCATACATTCTCTGCCTGGCAAATTTAAGAGAATATTCAGAGTCTTGGATCAGAAGAGTATTTAGCGCAGTTCTGGTGGCTGTCAGCTCTATAAGCAGAGTTGGGGTAGGGCTCGAAACATGTTGTTTTTCAAGGTCGGCCAATTTGGATTCAAGGAGTTTGCACTGTTCGTTTTTCTTGCGTCTCTTGGATGCTACGTAAGACATAATCAGTCCACGAGAAAATACCTTGGATGTTTCCCAAAGTAACGAAGGGTTATCTGTAGAATGTGAATTAATTTAGTAGAACATTTTAAATTCTGAGTCGAAGTAGGAGGTGAACCTATCATCCCTGAGGAGGGATGGATTGAGTCGCCAACACCTCGATAGTGTTCTCTCTTCTGACAGGGAATAGACCCAATATATAGGAGCGTGATCAGACAAGACAATACTTCCGATAGTGCAGGACGAGACCAGAAACAGCTTAAAGGAAGGGATAAAAAGAAATTCCGATATCTGTACATAAGGAGAAGAGCATCTTTGCTTGCCTCGAGGGGGGAGCCAGACTGGGTGGGAGTTTGTCGAGAGACGGTATAAGGTGGCAGTTGAAGTCTCCGCCCACAAAGGCATTTTCAGACACCAAGCCGGCAAATTCAGTAAATATCTTAGATAGAAAGTCAGGGGAGTAACCTGGGGGACAGTATACATACATGAATGTAATTTATTTACCCTTAAGTAGGGCTGGGCGATATGGAAAAAAATCATATCGCGATAACGATATGATAATGTTACCATATTTCTCGATATCGATAATTATCGAATTGTTATAAGTTAAAAAAAAAAAAAAAAAAAACAAAAGATGTATGTTTATTTTGCAGCAATTCTTTGTCATTGCCGCCATCTTTAGTGTTACATCCCCTCACACTCCAGTTCTCAGGCTGCAGCTGGTTTAAAAGCTAAAGTAAACCGGCTTCTCTGCTGGCTGTGGCTCCAGGGGAGTTGAACAGTTCTGGCTCTGCTAGTTTATTTTCGATCTTTTGGCGCTTTTCTGGTGGACAAACCACCGCACATGTGCACCGTGACTCGTGACTGGAGTCTAGTTCTGCTAGCACACATAGCCTACTGTGTACAGACGGTTTCAAACTGTATTTTAAATTAGAAAGCAAACAAAATAAATGGACAAGAGAAAAATAAATCTCAATTTGGTCAGTATTGTCATTTGGACAAGCAAAGCCATTACTTTAAGTTGCAGGCAAGAAAGACAAGTCTGTCCACGGTCTCTGGTTTTAAAACTGCCCTGTTGCAGGTCACAAAAAAAAATTAAAAATTCAATTTTTTTTTTATTTCGATATTCAATATCGATTATTAAAATATATCGCGATATTTATCGTTATCGTTATATCGCCCAGCCCTACCCTTAAGAACCCCTTTGATGATCACATAGCAGCCTTGGCTGTCTATAGAGGAAGTAATGAGTCTGAAGGCAAGATTCTTATTAATCAATATGGCCACCCCCCTACTGAATGTAGAGTAGTTTGTGGCGAAGGCCTGCCCCACCCAATTATTTTGGAGTTTAGCAGTGTCATTGGGTCCCATATGGGTCTCTTGTAAAAAAGCAATAGAAACATTCTCCTTCTTTAAAAAGGATAGAATCGGGGAGCTCCCGTAGCTCACCGCATATCTCGGCGCTATTTCTGCGTCGGGGAAAACCGTGCTCGTCATGGATCTGGGGGACACGAGTTCGATTCCCGGACCCGCCGTCATTTCTCAGAATGTCTTCCCCTGCTCTACATCCCATTTCAACCTGTTTCTGTCGGTCATGCTTGACCAGAAAAGCGATAAACGCAAAAAAAAAAAAAAAAAAAAAAAAAAAAGGATAGAATCGCCTTCCTCTTTGATAGCTTCTGGAGACCTCGAACATTCCAGGAGCAGAGCTTAAAGCTTTCAGAGTTAGCCATAGTCATAGTATATTAAAGGATATGTATATAATAGGGCAGACCTAGAAGGGCCTTTTCAGTAGTAAAGACATGTGTCCTGAGCCATACATAAAACAGACATAAAAAACATATAGAAGTGCGGGACCAGTGGGCCTTTCCCCAACAACACAGGGACTCACCATAGGGCCTAAAACCCTCAAACCTACCATAAGTAGATTACTCTCTCAGTGGCTGCTTGCCACACTCCCATGCATAAAAAAAAAAAAAGTGCCTCAAAATGTAAAGTAAATGGAAAAGTTCACATTAAACCTTATAAGAACATGGCTAAGTTTAAACAAGAAGAATAAACCTAGAACAGGAACCATAGCAAGAGAAGGGGGGGGGTTTATATAACCTTCATGTGTACTGCATGATAATACATGTGCAGTACGTCCACCAGAGGGGGGGGGGGGGGGGGGGGATACTCCGCTGACAGGTCCGTTGTTTCCTATGATTCACACAGAGTAGAGGTCACATAGTAACTTGCTGCTTTGACATGTGCAATTAGACCGCTGTGTCAGGAGAGGGCGCTGTGCAAAAGTTCGTCTGACATTTTAGCGGACTAGCAGGTCGGCAGCAGGTGATGGCGCACCTGGCCGCAGACGCGACCATATGCCATGTGTGTGGCTAGCAGAATGTAGCTGGAAGAGCGCGGCTGGTGGATCCATGAGACCCCAGTCCGTTAAAATATGTACACACACAAAAACAAAAAAATTACGAAAAAACGCATCACGGAGGCATTAAGCCAAGTCGTGGCGAGGCGTAGGTGACACCCATAAAAGTCATAAACATAGTAGCAATATCGATAAGCATAGCCTTAGAGGAAGTGAAAAAAAGTATACTACTTTTAAAAAGGAAAATTGCTAGCGCTTAGCTCCCCGGCACATAGTGGATGTAAAAAAAAAAAACATGACATTATGTAATAGTTATACAAAACAGAACAGGCCAACCGCCCCTTAAGTCAGACGCCGGAAAAAAAAGTAAAGCATCCAGGCGACACCTAACGTCACATCTTTATACCATTATAGTCAACCATATTTATAGAAACGGAGAAGTATTACGGTGCTCGGCGTGTTAGCCATAGCGAAGTGCTAACGGCCCAAAATCAAGCTACTACCGTGTTTGGTACGGGTGAGGCCGGTGTTGAGGCCTCTTTATGCCGGGTCCTCAAGAAGTCCACGGCGGCCTCAGGCGATGAAAGATGTTTTCTCGCGCCGTCCTCGGTCCTGATGATAAGTCTCACAGGGAACTGAAGAGACGGCTTGAGTCCTAGCTTGTAGAGGGGGCCATGATGTCTCTGTAGCGGGAACGCTGCTCCCCTACTTCAGGACAGTAGTCTTCAAAGATTAGGACTGGTTTCCCTCTGTATTTCAGCGTTCCCCTCCTCTTCCGTATCTCCCAGATAATTTTCTCTTTTATTCGATAATGATGTAGGCGAGCAATAACCGCTCTAGGCCTGGAACCGGGTGCTGGTTTGGCAGTAAGGGCCCTGTGACTTCGGGTGGCGTAGGGAGGACCTCCTTCCCCAGGATTTCAACCAGTAACTCTGCAAAAAAGTCACTGGGCCGGTCGCTATGAACGGACTCATCCAGTCCTAATATGCGTATATTGGACCGGCGGCTACGCGACTCGACGTTGGTTAGCTTAGACTTCAGCTTATCATTGTTTTCTTCCAGAGCCGTACACCTAGCCTCTAGCTCGTCCACCCTGCCAGTCCAAGTATTTAAACCGTCTTCCACGGAGATCAAACACTCGGTATGGTCATTAACCATAACCTTAATTTGTTGGTTAACGTCACGGTTAAGGACTGCCTGAGCTCTTCAATTAGCCCAGCAATGGCGATTATATCAGCGGGGGGCGTCATCTTTCTTGGATTCATTTCTCAGTGTTCTCGACGCCATTATGGTTCTTGCAGCCAAAATAAATAGGTAGAAACATAAAGAGGGTATACAAAAAAGGTTTAACCGAGTTGAAAATATAAAAAGAGGTTTTTAGGACTAAATATAAAAATACAGGAGTCACATCGTGTCGAAGAGCGACTATTCCATCCTCGACCCGGAACCGGAACCCCGAGCAGCAGACTTAACGCTGCTGTGACCAACAGCGTCAGCCACAGCTAAACACAGTCCTCTACAGCTAAACACAGTCCTCTACAGCTAAACACAGTCCTCTACAGCTAAACACAGTCCTCTACAGCTAAACACAGTCCTCTACAGACACATTACCGGCAGACATTTTTTGTTTTCTACTGAGTTTGGAAAACTCCACACTGGCACAGCACGCCAGCCAAGCCCCTGTCCGACTGCCAAACAAGCCCCCTACTTACCCCGGTACACGCCAAAACACACAGCAAACTAACAATACACACTAATTACAATATTTACACAAATAAATAAGAAAATATATAGATAAAGATAGAAAATTAGAAGAACCTCCACACACACCTCTCACTCAAACCAATCTCACTCCCAGAATGCACTCAGAGAGAGAGAGAGAGAGAGAGAGAGAGAGAGAGAGAATAGATTTTAAAAGGAGATAGAGCTCAGCTCAGTGACATAATGTATCAGTTAAAGGAACACGCCAACATTTTGGGGAAATTAGCTTACCGTCTTCTCCAGAGAGAGACAAGAAGATAGATACCAGTCTCCTCTCCTGGCTGCACGTTAGCCTAGCTTAGCACAATGGAAGCGGACAGTGCCGGTTAGCCTTCGGGAGAGGCGTTAGTTGGACAATGCCTAGGCTAACCGGCACTGTCCGCTTCCATTCATTTTGCTAAGCTAGGCTAACGTGCAGCCAAAGCTTTCCCCTCTCAACACTAAGTAGTGTTGTCCGACTAACAGTGCAAAAACTAAAGTGCTTCAATAAGACAATTAGACTAGAGCCATATGAAATCCGCGTTCACGGAATCGCGGACGGAATCGCGGAATTAACCAATAAAAATGGAATCAACTGCAAAACGTGGAATATTGCAGAATTTGGCCTAATCTGGACTGAAATTTCGTTTTTGGGTGGAACGTTTGGTGCACACGCGACCGGGGAGGCGGGGACTCTACAGCGTGTTACACACAACACAGCCGCGGTGCTCAAGCGTCTGGCTGCTTCAGTGTTAACATCGTCAAGAAGCTAAACAATTCCACAATAAGCCCTCAATTCAGAGCAGAACAGTATCCTAATGACTTTTATGCCTCCGGTGATAAGGTGTTTTGCTAATTCTGTCAACGTTCCGTGGACTGGACCCGCAAAAACACTTGCGACACTATTGTGATTAAATAGCTATAACGTTACTTAGGACATGAATACATGATAGCTTCTAGCTAAATCTAGTGCACCCATCCATTTGTTTAATGCAAACGATTGTCATTATACACTGCCCTTTATAAACTAAATACACTTAAATAGCTATGTAACGTTATAGGACTATAGATGGAAATGATAGCTTCTAGAAGTTCTAGCTAAATCTGGTGCACCCATCCATTTGTTTAATGCATTGCAAACGATTGTCATTATACACTGCCCTTTATAATCTAAATAAACTTAAATAGCTATGAAACGTTACAGTACATAGGACTATAGATGGAAATGATAGCTTCTTGCTAAATCTAGTGCACCCATCCATTTGTTTAATGCAAACGATTGTCATTATACACTGCCCTTTATAATCTAAATAAACTTAAATAGCTATGAAACGTTACAGTACATAGGACTATAGATGGAAATGATAGCTTCTTGCTAAATCTAGTGCACCCATCCATTTGTTTAACGATTGCCATTATACACTGTCCATAAACGAAATAAACTAAAGGTGCCTAAATTATGCATTACTATATTTCATCACAATATAATAGATATAGCTAGGTTACTGACATTGTCATTGTGATAATGTCAGTAGTAGCTAGCTGTATCTATTGTTTACACTTGAAATATGTATTTTTATTTTGTCACAATATTAATTGAAAAATATTGTGTAAAATTGAACTGTATTTCTGAGTTGCAGCACTTAAAAACATTAAATGGACTGTTATATCTTATTCAATTGTGGACATTTATTCATTCCCACTTATTAGACACTATTTCTGATGGTAAAATGAGCATAAAAAGCAAAATACAGAATTCTGAAATATTAAAACGAAAAAAATGGAATTTGGGAAAAAATAAAATGGAATTTGGAAAATAATAAAACGGATTTCATATGGCTCTAATTTAGACAATAAGAAGAATTAGACTAAGAATAAGAAGAGTTGTATATACTGTATATATAACTTGTTTTATTAAGTCTATCTGTTTTTTTTTACAGTACATTCCTCTGAATGAGACAGCATCTATTGAAAGAGATCAGTCTCTTCCTAGATTACAACCTCCTGCAGAGTTCTCTGGCAGTGCTAGCTAGTGTGTCTAGATAAAATGCTTCAGACAGAGAGCCAAAGCACTAATCAGTATCAAAGCACACAGTGTGTGGTAGATAACCGTGTGGTAGAGGTAGATAACCAGCATTGATAAGCTTGTCCAGTTAAATACAAGCTGGGTCTAGAGGCCTCCTTGTTCACGTACAAGTGGCATCATCACCGTGGCATTTGCTGAAGTGTGAGTAGGCGGGGTAGCATTTTATCAAGCAGTTCAACTGAAGGTCACTTACGTCCTTGGTTGACTAAATCAAATCCTATTCTATTTAATTAAATTCAGTTCAATACGAGGTTTGTTGTTTTTATTGGTTTGGTTATGTTTCACATTGCCAAATGAAAAATGAACCAAACTTTCGAAACACGTCATGTAGGTCAGCCTTTTACTGGACATCGTTTTGAATCCTTATGAATTATGTGCGCAGAAATAATCTTGTGATCTGCACTTTGGCTTTCTCAAATGTTACTATATACACGGTATGTTTTCCAATTCACTGTCAGTGATTAATTATGTGCAACTGTCTAGGCTACTGTCACCTGAATTATGCATATGAGGTATTTGTTTATTACAACATTATTTGGCTATTTTGAACCAACCAGAAAATAACCTTGTAACATATTTGGAAAATATATCGGAGAGCATTATCTTCATTAAATGTGTGTGTCTGTGGAAGAGAGTGAGTGAGTGAAAGGGTGTATTTTCAGAAATATCCTTAGGCCCAGGGGACCATGGGTAAGTTAACACACACATTTTAATATCTTTATTTGTGTTCACATTTTAAACAAATAATAAATAAAAAACTATACATTTGCATAAACAAGTACTCAATCACTACTCAAGTAATTTATGCAAGTGCATCCGAGTTGATTTGAACTAGGGATGCACCGATCCGACTTTTTCAGTCCCGATACAGATACCTGGCCCTCATTTATCAACGTTGCGTACGATCATTTCTAAGCAAAGTGTGTGACTTATCAATTTGAATGTGTGCTTGACTTTGTGCGTATATATGCGCACAGCTCCGACCGTGCGTACCTGGCGCCCGGTGGTAGAATATGGAGACTGCAGACGCGGAAATAAGCTTCCGTGCCATGCATTACTTCCAACACTGGCGCGTGTTCTGTATGAACCGTAATTCATTATAGTTAATTGTAAAATAGTGACAGTAGTGTAATTATAACGGGCTCACGCTCGAACAAGAGGTTGGCCTGCTTGTTTGGCACGGGGGGCAGACGCAGAACACCCACCTCCAAACGCGATTAAATATTGTTTAAAATAAAAAGCGAAATAAATACTATTATTTTGTGTGTTTCCAAATAAGATTGGTCACAACGAAATGCTTTCTACTTCAATTTGTTGGTTAGAATAGATGACCTCCGTTGAAACTTCACTGAGACTAAAAGACAGTCTATTTGTGATAATAATAATAACAATAATAGCTTCGTTCTATATAGCGCCTTTCAAGAGACCCAATGTCGCTTTACATAGGGGAAAAAAGTAACAAAGTAACAAACATAGTAGACAGACACAACATATAAATAAGATGATGGGATTCAAGTTCGCGTTTTTATTGATCACATAGGCAGGCTATACATAGGCTACATGGCACGGTCCATCGTGATATTGGAGATGGATCGAGCAATAGACTGTTACTGTCTGTACCACCCATGTAGCTGTCAAAGCTCCATCACAAATGCAGTTATGTGAATAGAAAGGTTCTTGTATATGCTCTCGTATTATTGTTTATATAGGCGACCTAATACCGACATCAAAATACATTGTATGCCTCTACAAATCATATGCAGGTAGAAAATTTACGGAAAATCCGTCGCGATTTGGAATGAAATTGACGGAGAACTTTAATCCCTGGGTATTAATCGAACGAAACGAAGAAGAAGCAGTCATATTCCAGCACGGTTATTAATGACACCAATGGCAAACAGTGGTTAACGGTCTTTATTAGTGTTTGTGCTGCCCTGAGGCAGCAATGGTCTTTAGGAAGTTGATAGATGTCTGTCAGCCTGTCGCGTATTTCTCCCAGGCGTTCGCTGGCTTAGTCCACTTTTCCACATTTCCACCCACTTTTCCACATTTCATGGGGGTGTTCATTACCATATTTGGTTAATCGGGGCGGTTCTGGTATGCAAATACGTAAAACCGTGCACGAGCGTGGAGCGTAGATCAAGTGATATTCATCAATACAGAGTACTTGCAGGTGTGCGTACGACCTGTGTACGCACGTGTGATAAATCCCGATTTTCTTTGTACGTACACACATTCTAAATGCTGTGCTTAAGAACGGAAGTAGAACACTTTCTAAGAATTCTTGATAAATGAGGGCCCATTGGCCGACACCGAGTACCGATCCGATACCCATTGTTCAATTAATAAACTGTATGCCTCACTGTGTGGAAGAGACTGGGATCATTCTTTTGTGCAAGGCAACATCAGGCTTGACTTAAAACATTACTTTCCTAACTTAGTGAAACAAAATGTAACAATTTAACACATAGATATAAATATACTGAATTGTTATTTATTATAAAAAAGAATTAATAAAAAAATCTGTCTGTACTGTGGTAGTGAAAGGGTTAACCGTCTGTAGTGTGGTTGTGAAAGGGTTAAACCTTTGTCGTGTGGCAGTGAAAGGGTTAACCTTCTGTATTGTCACCGTGAAAGGGTTAACCATCTGTAGTGCGGTAGTGAAAGGGTTAACCTTCTGTATTGTCACCGTGAAAGGGTTAACCATCTGTAGTGCGGTAGTGAAAGGGTTAACCTTCTGTATTGTCACCGTGAAAGGGTTAACCGTCTGTAGTGCAGTAGTGAAAGGGTTAGCCACCACAGCCGCACTGCTACCGGGCTCCAGAAACACCAGTTTACCATATAGATCATCGTCACACATTACCCACAATCCCCCTCTCCACGCGCCCCCCCTCTGCATCACCATCAAAACACCATCTTCTCTGAGGGAGGTGATTATTCTGTGTGTATTGTTATTATTGTGTCTATTATTAGCTATTGTTCTCCTCCCTTGGCACCGCGGAGAGACCGTCTCTGACACGTCCGTGCCGTTCTGATGTCGTTAAGCGCTCTTCTGTTTTCAATGTTCAATAATTCATGGTGCACCAAATAGGGGACGTTGAGATTAAGTTTGGCCAACAACACAAATCATTGAAGCGACCTGCAGGACATGCATCAAGACCAGACGGGATTTGTTGCCGTTTTCACTGGTTAGCCATGTCGGCGTCACAGATCCTATTCCACGGTTTGTGATCCTATGCCGTCTTGATTTTTCAACTGTTAGGCATGTCACCATATATATGGAGGACACAGATCCATATTTATTGCCGACACAGTTGTAAGAGGCAGCGACATTGTACAGCCTGAGCTGTATCCATCTCAATCAATGACTCTCGTGCAGGGGTTCTCAAACTACGGGTCGCCACCCAAACTGGGGTCGCGGGTAGGTGACAGTGTTGTTGCGCATTGGAAAGTAAATTTGTTTTATTCTGGCTAAATATGCCTAGTTTTATAAATAAATGTGTATTGATAACATAGTGCTGTAATAAAATATTCTAATAAATATGCATGATCAAGTTCAACAACGTGTGCTTTTATTTTGATATTCCTTAATTCCACGTTGAAATTACGCGATTCAGACCTAGTTCAGAATCGCGTTCAGCTCAAGTTCAGACCTATGTTACTCTATTTCATTAGCACTAAAAGTGAATCGAATTAAATTAAGAGATTTCATGATGCATTGAATCGTTGCCTGAAGAATTGTAATCAAATCTAATCGTTGTGGGGTCAAATATTTACACCCCTAGTATACGTGCATAATGAATCGTTACAGTAGGCTTCTATTATCCTAATGACTTGTTTTGAGGATATCGCGGATAACGCTGCCCCCCTGGTTCATGACTGCAGACGGAGCAGGAGGTGCCTTGAGAGCCAAGTCGTTCCGTATTGACACAATAAGATGTCACGCTAAGTTCTACAGTACTTACTGTAATACTATAGGGCAGCTCATGTCTGCGATTTCACAATAAGACAAGTCATTAGAGCCTCTGTGTGTGTGTGTGTGTGTGTGTGTGTGTGTGTGTGTGTGTGTGTGTGTGTGTGTGTGTGTGTGTGTGTGTGTGTGTGTGTGTGTGTGTGTGTGTGTGTGTGTGTGTGTGTGTGTGTGTGTGTGTGTGTGTGTGTGTGTGTGCGCTGAGTGCATCTGCCTTGCATCATCACTAAGCCGTTTCTCTGGCTCACTAAGCAATAGAAATAAATAAGACCAACAATAAATATTATCAGAGAAAAAGACGGTATATGGCATATTAATACAGTCTATTCCACTATACCAGGGGTGGCCAACCCGTGGCTCGCGAGCCGCATGTGGCTCTTTAATCCATTGATAAAATAAAATTGTGTCTTTCATTCCATAAGAACGTAGAATAAACATTTAGACTTTTTTTTAAATGGTTCATTTGCATGTTCTTGGTATCTGATTCTAGGGACATCTCTGGATCTCAGGGAATGTATTCCCAGTGTCAGAAATAGTGTGTCTGTTACTAGGCTTGAGTAAATTGTAATAAACCAAAGGAGAATATCAATTCTATATATATTTCCTTTGTATCTTTGACTGTGAATAACACCATGCTAATATTTACCAGAGCTGAAAAATCTAAGCAAATTAATAAAGGGAAGATGATTAAACAGAAGGTTTTGTAGATACAGTACTGAATTCTGCCATCTGGACCCATGCAATTTGATATCAGGCCTATAAATGACCTTATTATGGCCAAGTCTCACATCTATGGATCGGGCCAAATCTCCCCTTTCCAATGGGGATTTAGTTCAATCTGGATTTAGTATCACCAGGCGTGCAGCAAAAACCGTGAATGAAATCTACTGTAAGTACAGTTATTTTCTTTCCAATGGCAGAGTTCAATCTGGATTTAGTATCACCAGGCGTGATTCACAAACCGTGAATGAAATCTACTGTAAGTACTAGGGGTGTAACGATGCATCGATTAATCGAAATGCATCGATTCTAAGGTGTTCGATTCGATGCATCGATTTGAATATGTTAGAATCAATTATAATCAAAAATAATTGTATATGTTTTTTTTGTGTGTGTATTGTTTTTATTGACCTATAGTCCATTCATGCTGAGTGAATCAGTTCTCCGAGCCACATTTGTGTATTCAAAATGTTTGGGGGAATTAACTGATAGAAAATGTATCGAAAATGTATCTTAAATTTATCGAATCGAATCAAATCGTGGCCAAATTGTGAGGATTCGCCTGTTCCCTGAGCTTTTCCCTGTCTACTCTCCTTCACCAGCCCCCACCCTTGCGAGATTTTTCCCTGTCTACTCTCCTTCACCAGCCCCCACCCTTGGACTACCTTCACGCAGCTGTCATAGTTTGTGATTAGCGCCCCAGAGGGCTTTATATACCTGGACCTCCCCTCCAGTCCTGGTCGGGTCGTTCTGTATCTGTGTCTGTGTTCATGGAGTGCTGTACGTTACCATTCTGTACGTTACCATCTCCTGCCGCGTCTCCGGCGTGAGACGACGTGCCGGCCATCACCACCTGTCGCCGTTTGCCTGGAGTGGGACACCGCCTTCGCTCTCTAATTCTCTACGGGAGGTTGCCAGTGTTCCCACTCCAGACGTCAAGCCGGCGCGCCATCGCTCCCTATTTTCACGGGAGGATGGCGTCTCTTCGCCCCGGTCCCCTGGGACCCCCTGTGTTCTGCGCTGCCCGTCTGCAGCATCCGAGGAGGAGGAGGAGGATTCCTTTAAGAGCAGCAGAGCCCTACTCGGTGTAGGGACGAAGAGGATCTCCGTGCCAGGCCTCCGCCGTCGGGCCCCTGTCTCCGTGCCCGGCCTCCGCCGTCGGGCCCCTGTCTCCGTGCCCGGCCTCCGCTGTCGGGCCCCTGTCTCCGTGCCCGGCCTCCGCTGTCGGGCCCCTGTCCCCGTGCCAGGCCTCCGCCGTCGGGCCCCTGTCCCCGTGCCAGGCCTCCGCCGTCGGGCCCCTGTCTCCGTGCCCGGCCTCCGCTGTCGGGGCCCCTGTCTCCGTGCCCGGCCTCCGCTGTCGGGCCCCTGTCCCCGTGCCAGGCATCCGCCGTCGGAACCCTGGCCTCATCCCTGTAAGCAGCTCTGGCCCTCGCCCTGTCCAAGGCCTTAACCCTGTTCTCCAGCCCACCTCTCCGGGCCTCTGTCCCTGTCCCCCTCTCCAGTGCCCCTGGTCCTGGTCCTGACACTTAGCCCTGGTCCTTAGCCCTGGCCCTTAGCCTTAGTCCCTTAGCCTGTTCGCCTCTTAAAGGCACAGTGCCGCATTTTCCATATTTCCTTGACTCTAGTGTTTTTGTGTTCTCCCTTAAAGGGACTGTGCCGCTTTTTGTTCTATAATAAATATTTGCCCTGTTTTGGCTTACTCTCATACCTGTCTTGTGTTGTGCGATTGGGGTCGGTTACGAACCATAACACAAATGAAGAGATTTCATGATGCATTGAATTGTTGCCTGAAGAATCGTAATCGAATCGAATCGTTGTGAGGTCGAATCGTTACACCCCTAGTAAGTACAGTTACTTGTTAATGTAAATTTCTCCACCATTTTTCATCAGATTGCGATGCCGTTTTTTTGCTAGACGTTCAAAGAAAGGTAGAGAAACTAACTGTGTTCTGTTTATATGGCAATAACATTCAGGTTTGTGGGAGATAATCGAGAAAAAGAAGAGAAATAAAAAAGTTTATCCAGAAGTCAGATGATTGACAGGGGCTGGCGTGAGCTGGGTAGTGTAGTTTTTCGGAATTCGAAAGCCCATCGAAAGCCCTGGGTCTCTTCCTTCAAAAGACTACACTCACTTTTGGCTGCGCCACTTCCTCCCGTCAATATGCGCCGGTTTCCGACTCAATGCACTGAGATTTCTATAATCTTATATTTCACTAATAACAGTTCAAATCATTGGTAAATAAACGTAATGCTGAAAATATACACTTTGACTGCTGTTTTGACACGGTTTAGGGTCTTTACTCTTGGCTACATATTTTTTTGTATCCACTTTTTCTCCTTATTTTCTATTTTTCTCCCATCCCAATTTCGCCTCGCCAATTCTCCCTTCAATTCTCCCCTCCCCTGTCTCGAACGTTGCTAGACTATGCCTCCCACTGGTCGGTTGTAGTGAGGACCAAGCCTTGCATCACGTGTCCCCTCTGGTACACAAGGAGGCAACTGTTGCATCTTTTCACCTGAACAGCGCGATCTCTCAGTGGCGAGGAGTAACGCGTGGGAGGCTCACGCTGCCCCCGATACTTCCTGATTCTGCTGTACAGGCGCACCAACCGTCCACAACGTCCAATCCCTACCCACCGGCTTTCCCACCCTCTAATACTGCCAATTGTGTTAGTATGACGACCGGCCAAGCCGGTAGCAACGCCGAGAGCTGGGCTCGATACCAGCATCTCCTGCGTTAGTGGCGAGTGCCTTGCCCACTGCGCCACTCAGCCGCCTACTCTTGGCTACATTTGAAAGGAAAACGCAACGCAACATTAATTCATACATTCTGTAGAGATGGACTTATGGTGTGATGTCATTTGCTGTCCAGTACCGGACCGCTCGGGCTTAAGAGGTTAACCCTGTGAGGCCCAAATAAAAAAGACATTAGCAACTTCAGAGGCCAGAGGGTGGGACCTATAAACACATGAAGGGTGCCGTGACTGAAAAAAAGTTGAGAAACGCTGGTATATATGGTGTGGCTCTTTGTGGTACCACAGTCATTTCTGTGGCTCTTAGGGTGTCTTCTCATTAGGAACAGGTGCTCCGCTCCGCCCTCGCTCCGTCCTTGAGTGCGAACCCCCCCCCCCTCCCTCTCCCTCTCCCCCCTCTGGTTTGCGTACACACTGCAGTCTTGGTTCGCTCCCAGCCAGGCACAATTGAGGAGAGCAACTCTCTATAGTCTATATATTTCTGAATGAACCAAAACAGTTACATTTTCGCTGTACCTCGGGAAGTAATGTACCAGCTAAACCTACACGATGGGTTAGATACAGGTGGGATTTTGGATACTTTTCCTACACTAAAAACATTATGGCCATGCCGCGCGCTAACCACATAGATTACAGACAGATAGACAAAACATATAACGAACAACGTAAAAGATAATATGCATATATACTTGATCGCTATAGTCCCGCTGAACACAACTAGTCACAACGTCGGCCGCTTTGGACGGGCTAACCGGCCACATTACTGTGGACAACGGAGGGATTACTGGTTGGTTTTGGATTATGCCGTCCACTGCATCAAACCACGGAAAAGATATTGAAGCCTCATCTTCTTCACTTTTTAGCTCGACATTGTTGACTGATCTGTTGTCGCACATTTTCTAATAACAGCATTATTAGACATGCCAATAACGAAAGACGTGCTGGTCGCGCTGGAGAAAAACCAAATTGGATGTTGTGTGTGTCTTTTACTGTTATTTGTTATTCTAATATGCTAATTCATCTGTATCTGGATAACCAATGAACGGATTTTGTCGTAGCGTTATTTCGGGGAAATTGGTATCTATAGTCTGGTGTAGTTTTCACCCACAAAAAAAATGGAGGCTCTAATTATTATTATTCATAGAGACTCTCGAGCAATAATAATTATTACAGCCTCCATTTTTCGTAAATAAATGCATTCGAACAAGAAACCAATGTATATAGCAATGGCAAAAAAATTGCCAGGCCTAATGCGAGCCAGGGAAGTCTTGTGCTTGTAACGAGGCTTCATCTCGAAGTTTTCATCATCCACTGAGCCGTGAGGCTCAACATGCTTGTTTGGTTGAGGTCTGAACTCGTCAAATTGCCCATAAATATCGTTTTTGTGGGTATTGTCCAGTTGTTGCTGTATGTTTTTATCTGCCCAAAATTCAAGCAAGCATGAAAGCATTACAGGTTTTGCTTGCACACCACGCCCCCCGCTCCCACTGGCGCACACCCGAAACCACCTATTCCAGCGGTCCCGTCTTGGAGCGAATCAGCGTCCCCGGTGACGGGGGGAGCGTTCTCATTACACTCTATTTTGCTGCGATCGTGCTCTGATTCGACCCCGAATGGCTAGTGTGAAAGCCCCCTTAGTCTCTGACTGGTTGGCCACCCCTGCACTATACAGTAGTGTGACTACCCTCCCCCACATTGTGTTTGCTTGCTCTGCTCTGCGTCCTTGATTCACAGGATTGGTGGGGTGAGCTGGCAGAGCAGAGCTGGGGGCTCGTCAGGCTGATTGGGGCCTAACCTGCTAACCTGCTAACCTGCTAACCTGAGTCGGTGTGTCCCAGTCAGGATAATAGAGTGAGGCTGCCTCTGGTTCTCTGGCGAACTCCTTTGTTTTTGGTTCTTTGGTTCTTTGGTTGTTTGGTTGCTGTTTTTGGTCCATTTGTTTTGGTTGCTTTTCTTTGCTTTTACACCTACAACATTCATGCTACACATACACTCATCCACACACTGCTGACACACTCATACTCATATATATTGGCTGCTCATTTGTTAATTATAATAAATTCTTTGTTATTTCTTAAATTGTGCCCGTGTCTTCCCTATTCTTGTTGCGAGCTTGAGCCAGTTCGTAACAAGTGGGGGCTCGTTCAAAGAATAAATCCGGTATTATAAAAGAAAAACTATTTGGACCCTAGAATTGTTTGTGAGATTTTTTTTTACAGCATGTTCATATTTTTCACTCCCTGCATTAGGCCCTAAGTGGGAGTGATCTATGGTGGACTGTTTTGCCAGTGGGGTGAGTAACCTGGAAACTATTTGTTAGCTGAAATGAATTGAATATGTTTTGGATTGGGGGAGATTCAGGTGCAAATTGGACATTTTGAATGTTAAATTGGTTGTTTACTTCAAATTGGCTTTAGTTTTGTGATGGCTGGGAGTGTGGTGAATCCTCTCCTCTGTGGACATACAGCACATGGTGAGTATGGCTTTTTGAGTGCTATTTAATTAGTTTGAAAGTGTTAGTGAGAAATCCTGGTTAGTTAGGCGTCGAGTGGGCCAGCTGTATTGAATCATCAGTACTTCCAACAGTCCACTACTTTATTATTTTGCCTTTGTTGTTTTGAGGTAATCCTGGGTGGAGACTTCGGTCTCTGTCGAGGCTACGCTTTCCAGACCTTCTGCCTTGGTCTCTAGGCTTATGGTTATGGAGTTCAGCGTTTAAAGTGGCCTTAAGCCCGGCACGCCTCAAAGAAGACGGTCGGTTAGGTTGTAGTTATAACGATAGGTAGGGAACCAGGGTTGCTCAAATACAAATATCCTTGTATATGGTTAGGGATTGGCACTCAGGAAGTTTTGCTCACCATGTTTTCTGCTTGTATTCTGTGTATGCTACTTGTTGGGTAGTAGTGTCTATTGCTATTTTTTTCCTCTTGAATGGAAATTGTGTTGGTGCTATAGTTTGTTAACTATGCACTATAGACCAGTTTGCCATTTGCAGTGCTTCAGGGGTGCTCCAATGGTTCTTTGATGGTTCTTAGTGGTTCGTCAGTGGTTCTTAGTGGTTCTTTGTGGTTATTAGTAGTGACTAGTGCAGTAAAAATGGCTACCATAGAAGAGTTTATTGGTGACCCTTCTGATGAGCTATTAGAGAGGTTTACCAGAGATCAGATTCTGGAGCTTGCTGTACATTATAATGTTGAGCTTACTAGCAGTGAGAAACATTTGGAAAAAGTTGTCTTGGATATTTTGAGGGCTGTACTATTATGGGACGGGGTGCTTGTGGCTAAGGTAGAGAAACCTTGCTTGTCTTCAGTGTCTCCACAACTCTCAGAAGCTGAAGTTAAATTGAAGATTAAAGGGTTAGCATTTAAGGGAAAACAGCTATTAGATAAAGAAAAACAGCTTGAGCTTCAGCTGTTAGATAAACAAAAAGATTGTGAGCTTCAGGAAAAACAGCTATTAAGAGATTGTGAGCTTCAGAGAAAACGGTTGTGGTTGGAATATGAACGTGGGCTAAAAGAGCTGGAATTTAAACAGGCTGCCTTGCAGGCAGGTTATGTGCATTCAAAGTCATGTTCAACGTTTGATGTCTGTGTTCTAGGAGATAAGGCTCAAATTGAAATGAAGGATGGAGCTGATTTCAAAGGCCAATCTCCTACAGTTGTACATACTGGCAGTCATATGAGTGATCAAGCATTGCCCTTGCTATATGGTGGTCATGGCTCTGGAAAACACAAGCTCAGTGCAGGGTGTACTGACAATGTATCATTGGCTGAAAATGTCTCTCAGGTGGTTAACGAGGAGGAGGCCTACATCGCTTCACTGTCGGAGGTGCAGTGTGCAGGTGACGCAGATGATCGGACCGTGCCAGCTCAGGATTGCAGCAGTCCTCTGGAGACGTTGCCTACTGAGCATGGTGGTGGTGTGGAAGTGATTGAGGAGGTAACATCAGAGATGATTGATGAGACTGTTCACGTTGAGACTGTTCACATGGTGACTATTTGGGGTGCGAAACCTAAGGATGAGTCTGCTAGGGACGAGACTCTCCAGGACAAGGGCGTTCCAGAAGCAGAGAAACCAGGAAAAGGTAAGAGACGAAAAAATAAAAAGAAAGGGCTAGGAAGCGCTAGAAAGTATCCTAATACTAAGGCTACCAGAGTTGCAAGAGATCTTATGGTGGCTAACAGGTGACACACAATTATCTTTGTGTGTGAAACTGACATTCAAACTACTTCATGAGTTCACGAGTGAATAGTGATGCAGTACGAGCCTAAAATCAGGCAGGAAGGGAACAAAATAGGCATGTTCAAGCTACAAAACCAAAAGGTCTATCATATCAAAACATAATCTAGGGACGCTGCACACGTCGCGCCACATTTGCCCTCGTCTGTCGGCTTCAGGCTGTGTTATTGCCAATCAACTAACACATTGTTGGAAAGCTAAAATGGCTACCGTTGACATGACACCCTACACGACCTATTACGTGCTTCCAATCTCAGGTTACAAGACCAAACAACCAACGAGCGTCAGTTCGTGTGACCACGTCGCGGTTTCGCCTCCTGGTGAACGGACCAGTCAACTCTGCCGTATAAGGCTATAGTGTCTGTCTGCCTTATGTCTCTGATCTTGTTTTGAGTTTATTTTCTAATCTAGACCATGTTTACATGTATTTCGTTCATATATGTTTATGGACAATGGTATGGGGAGTGGAACTTTGTACAAGCCCTTTGGACACCTTAAAATGCCTGGCAATTACAATGTTTGATAATGTTGTCATGTGAATCCATGTTGGTTTGGTTAATGTTATGTATGCATTACCATGGCAACAACATTATTTGGATGACCAGTCAAGTGGCAACTCCCTGAGTCTCATCAAGGTCCTTGGAAGAAAAGAACAAATTCCACTAAGTGTTCTTGACAACAATGTGGAAATCCAGCGCCAACAGGCCATAACTGAGAGGATTCTACTGACCAAGCAACACACTTTAGATGCTGGCTGGAGTCACTCCAGGAGCTATTTACTTCCGCAAACCATCAATATATAAGAACCTTGAGTCGCATGCACGCTCCGTCGCTCCACACATGAAACAATTTGTTCTCTGATCATATTAATACAATTCTATGGCAGCCATTGTATGGTGTACCAGATTAAATAAATCAATAGAAAAGTCCCTCTACATGTTCAAGCTCTGTGGAATATACACTGTGTGTCACAACAACACAAACGGGTGAATTGCTAGTGGAAGATAATATGAATTCATTGAATAGTATACACAAACACACAGCAGAACATGGTGACCAGCTTTAGTTCCCGTGGCTGTGAGTCCACCAATATTCACATTCTATCCATTCTATTTCTGTGTGTCAAATGCGGGTGCAGTGTATGCTGTGTATGTGTGACATCGTTCTAATGTGGCCTCAGAGCTATGTCTATATGAAGCAGTGCACATGACCGACTAATAGGGGAAAGTACGCACAACAACGCACTGACAAACACACACAGGCATACACGTGCGCACACACACACACGCACACACACACATCAATAACCAAGACATACCCGTCTGCAGCTCAAGAACACCTATTAAACCCTCAAAAGGACTGTTGTTTTCAATAGCCTTTCTACAAAAACTGATTGAGTTCTAAGAAAAGCCACTCTTCACTTCCAAACAAACATATTAGATTAGATAGATAGATTAGATTAGATTAAAATGTATTGTTATTATACAGCAAGTACAGTACAATGGAACAAAAGTACAGTACTGTGGTGACCTATATTAAGAGACATTCACCAAGGTGGGCTGGTGCCTTTAAGAGTGTGGGTTTTACTGTTTAGGGGACAGGTTAAATACCACTTCCGGTTCCGGGTTAACTTTGTTGTTATTTGTAAATGCTATGTGAGTGAGAAGTAAAGTACCTCAACTCGAACCACGTCTCTGGCTCGCTACTTTCTTATCGCCACATTGGTGACCCTGGCCACCACTGGAGGCCTATACAGACACCGCTGCTGCGGTGACAGCCCGACGCCAACCCGATGATGGGCTCTGCTATTACCATGCCAGGTTTGGGGACCGGGCCAAGCAGTGTCGCAAGCCATGCAGTTTCAAGGGGCAGGGAAACGCCAGGGCCGGCGCTCATTAGTGGCTGTGGGTGCCGGCCATGACTGCAAGCTATTGTTTATCACCGACTCCTTGTCTGGCCGGCGGCTGCTGGTGGACTCGGGCGCGCAACGCAGCATCCTGCCGGCACAGGGCGTGGACACCATGGACGGCAGACACGGGCCCCAGATGGACGCAGCGAACGGTACGCCCATACGTACCTACGGCACCAGGTATGTGGAGGTGTGTTTTGGGGGGCGCCGTTTCGGCTGGGGTTTTGTGATGGCTGCGGTGTCCACGCCGCTCCTGGGAGCAGACTTCCTCTGTGCTTTCAGCTTGCTGGTAGATGTTAAAAACTGTCGTTTGATCGATGCCCTCTCTTTTTCCTCTTACCCCTGCACACTTGGGGCGGTTGGGGGGGGCGGAGCTCTCTGCCTGTTAAACACACTTGCCACCGGGGACCCGTATGAACGCCTGCTCGCCGGGTTCCCTGACCTCACCACACCCACGTTCTCATCTGCAGTGGCCAAACACGGTGTGGAACACCATATTACCACAGAGGGCCCCCCAGTCTATGCCCGGGCCCGGCGCCTCGACTCAGCCAAGCTGGCAATCGCCAGGGGGGAGTTTTCCACCATGGAGCGACTTGGCATTGTGCGCCGCTCGAACAGCCCGTGGGCTTCTCCATTACACATGGTTACAAAGGCTGGCGGAGGTTGGCGCCCCTGCGGCGATTTCCGTCGCCTTAATAACGCCACAACCCCCCGACCGGTACCCTGTTCCGCACATACAGGACTTCTCTACCCACCTGGCAGGGGCTGTCATCTTCTCCAAGGTGGACCTGGTGCGCGGTTACCACCAGGTGCCGGTCCATCCACGGGATGTGCCAAAGACGGCTGTCATTACACCCTTTGGGCTTTTCGAATTCCTAAGAATGCCTTTCGGGCTCATGGGGGCGGCGCAGACGTTTCAGCGCCTGATGGACTCTGTGCTCCAGGAAATGCCGTTTTTGTTTGTGTACTTGGATGACATTCTTATAGCCAGTACGTCCATAGAGGAGCACATGACACACCTCCAGCAGCTGTTTGAGCGGCTCAGTAAGCACGGCCTCATCGTGAACCCAACCAAGTGCCAGTTTGGGCAGTCCTCCATCACTTTCCTCGGACACCATGTCGCTCCACAGGGAGCCACCCCACTCCCCGCCAGGGTGGAGGCCGTTGCCAGTTTTCCTCGTCCCCGCACCGTACGGGCTCTACAGGAGTTCCTGAGCATGGTGAACTTTTACAACCGGTTCCTTCCCCATGCTGCCCACCTCATGCGGCCCTTGTATGAGGCCCTGCGGGGCAAAGTGCCCAAGGACGAGTTAGATTGGTCTTCGGGGATGGACAGCGCTTTTGGGGCTGCCAAGACCGCGCTAGCCAACGCTGCTCTGCTGGCGCACCCCTCTCCCACTGCCCCGGTCGCCCTCACGACAGACGCCTCTGACTATGCAGTGGGGGCGGTGTGCGAGCAGTGGGTGGGCGGTGCCTGGCAGCCACTGGCCTTTTTTAGCAAACAGCTCCGCGACAACGAGCGTAAGTACAGTACTTTCGACAGGGAACTGCTGGGTCTGTTCCTCGCCACCAGGCACTTTAGATTCCTGTTGGAAGGCCGCCAGTTCACTGCCTTTGTGGACCACAAGCCGCTAACGTTCTCCATGGCCAAGACCTCGGAGCCGTGGTCGGGACGTCAGCAGCGGCAGCTATCGGCGATCTCCGAGTTAACCACGGACATTCAGCACGTGGCGGGTAAGGACAACTTTGTCGCCGACTGCCTCTCTCGGGCGGTCATCGGGTCCGTCCACTTGGGACTCGATTATGCCGCCATGGCGGCAGACCAAGCCACGGACTCAGACATTCAGGCCTATCGGACGGGTCCTACCGCACTGCAGCTGGAGGATGTGCTGTTCGACACAGCTAACGCCACTCTCCTCTGCGACATCTCCACTGGCCAACCGCGCCCTATGGTGCCTACGGCCTGGCGGCGCCGGGTTTTTAACATGATCCACAGCCTTTCCCACCCAGGTGTGAAGGCCTCGACTAAGCTGGTGGGGGTCAAGTTTGTGTGGCCTGGCCTCCGGAAGGATGTTAGGACCTGGGCTAGCTCATGTGTGGCGTGCCAGCGTGCCAAGGTGCACCGCCATACCAAAGCCCCTTTGGCACCGTTTATAGTGCCGGAGAGGCGGTTCGACCATGTGAATGTGGACCTGGTGGGCCCCCTGCCCCCCTCCCATGGATATACTCACCTCCTCACCATGGTGGACAGGACCACCAGGTGGCCGGAGGCTGTTCCACTGTCCTCCACTACGGCAGCGGAGGTGGCCCGGGCGTTCATCGGCTGCTGGGTGGCCCGTTTTGGCACACCGGGGGACATCACAAGCGACAGGGGCCCCCAGTTCACTTCGGAGCTCTGGACTGCAGTTGCGGAGCACCTGGGGGTGAAGATCCACCGCACTACGGCGTACAACCCGCAGGGCAACGGACTTTGTGAGCGGTTCCATAGGGACATGAAGGCCGCTCTTCGGGCTGCCCTTACGGATGGCGACTGGGTTGACCGCCTCCCGTGGGTCTTGCTTGGTCTTCGTTCTGCCCCCAAAGGAGGACCTCCAGGCCTCGTCCGCCGAGCTGGTGTACGGCCAGCCGCTGCGGGTCCCTGGGGAGTTTCTTCCGGAGGCCACAGCGTCCTGGTCCGTCGCCTCCCATCGAACAGTGTCCCGGGGTGTTGCCGATGCACTTATTCCCATTCCAACATCCCGCCACTGCCTTCCCCAGTCCTACATCCCCAGGGACCTGCCATTGGCCAAATATGTTTTCATCCGGCACGACAGCCATCGGACCCCGCTGCAGCCCCCTTATGACGGGCCTTTCCGTGTCCTGGAGGCAGGCACTAAAAACTTTGTTGTGGACATGGGAGGCAGGCCGGAGCGGGTCACTATAGACCGTCTTAAGCCTGCTCACTTGGAAAAGGACGAACCAGTTAAGTTGGCCCTGCCCCCGCGGCGGGGGCGCCCCCCGGTTTCGGCTCAGACCCCTGCCCTGTCCTCTGTTCCGGCCTTGGCCCCTTCCGGGGCCCGGCCGCTGGTCCCACTTATCTCCCTTAGTCCCCCTCTGGTTAAGCGCAGTCGGTTCGGCCGCTTGATCCGTCCCCCTCCACGTTGACTATTTCGTGCTGTGATCTGTTCACTGATGGACTGTTCACTGGCTATTAATTTGTTGCAGTTTTTGTTTTGGTGAATTCTGGGGGGGCCTGTGTGGTGACCTATATTAAGAGACATTCACCAAGGTGGGCTGGTGCCTTTAAGAGTGTGGGTTTTACTGTTTAGGGGACAGGTTAAATACCACTTCCGGTTCCGGGTTAACTTTGTTGTTATTTGTAAATGCTATGTGAGTGAGAAGTAAAGTACCTCAACTCGAACCACGTCTCTGGCTCGCTACTTTCTTATTGCCACAGTACGACAGATCTCACTGCCGAGCTTTGGCACGTTTGTAAGTTACCATTGCTGAACTGTCTTTCCGGGGCTGCAGCTGTTATTAGCAAGTGATCAGATCAGATTAGCATCACATCTAGACCAGTGGCGATTCTAGGAATTTTTAAACAAGGGGGCACAAAAAAAAATTAAAACTGAAGTAAAAGTTTTTTTTTGACATGCATTTTATTTTATTTTTTTGCTACATATGACCGGTAAGTATAAAGGAAGTTGGGTTTATCTAGACAGGTAGCCTAAGTGTAGCAGGTAAGGTATAAAGGTAAGTATATTAGGTTACATTATTTTACCAATAGCAGATCAGACAACTCTTCAGCCATTGGGGTTCATAGAAAATATTTTATTGGCACCACTGCTGTACAAGTCTCTTTTTTTTCACATGAAAGACACAACAACACAATAATAATAATAATAATAATAATAATAATAATAATAATAATAATAATAATAATAATAATAATAATAATAATAATAATAATAATAATAATAATAATAATAATAATAATAATAATAATAATAATAATACATAAGACATCACAGGACAGAAACGTATTGCAATAATGACAAGACAATAGAGATCAAATAGAATAAATTAAATTAAAACAGAAATAAAAATGTAATTATATTGATAGACATTACAAAAGAGATTCCTAATTACAAAAATAATTGTTCACCCAAGGGCTGTCTACTTTAACAAACCTAAAACATGTTAGCACAAATTGATTAGCTAAGCCAATTAAATGGATTCGCTTAGCTAACTATCAGCTAACGTTAACCGCTCTGATGCACTTCTGTCACTCTGGACCGGACACTGTCGTTGTGCGTCACGTTGCCAGTGATGCAGTCAGACATTTTGAAATGATATTAGAGTGGAGTGTCGGGACTGAGACTCATTTAGAGTGAGACTGTAGAGTGAGACTCATGTGGAGTGAGACTCATGTAGAGTGAGACTGTAGAGTGAGACTGATGTGGAGTGAGACTCATGTAGAGTGAGACAGTAGAGTGAGACTCATGTGGAGTGAGACTCATGTGGAGTGAGACTCATGTGGAGTGAGACTCATGTGGAGTGAGACTGTAGAGTGAGACTCATGTAGAGTGAGACTGTAGAGTGAGACTCATGTGGAGTGAGACTCATGTGGAGTGAGACTCATGTGGAGTGAGACTGTAGAGTGAGACTCATGTAGAGTGAGACAGTAGAGTGAGACTCATGTGGAGTGAGACTCATGTGGAGTGAGACTGTAGAGTGAGACTCATGTAGAGTGAGACTGTAGAGTGAGACTCATGTGGAGTGAGACTCATGTGGAGTGAGACTGTAGAGTGAGACTCATGTAGAGTGAGACTGTAGAGTGAGACTCATGTGGAGTGAGACTCATGTGGAGTGAGACTGATGTGGAGTGAGACTCATGTGGAGTGAGACTGTAGAGTGAGACTCATGTAGAGACTCATGTGGAGTGAGACTCATGTAGAGTGAGACTCATGTGGAGTGAGACTCATGTGGAGTGAGACTGATGTAGAGTGAGACTCATGTAGAGTGAGACTCATGTGGAGTGAGACTCATGTGGAGTGAGACTCATGTGGAGTGAGACTCATGTAGAGACTCATGTGGAGTGAGACTGTAGAGTGAGACTCATGTGGAGTGAGACTGTAGAGTGAGACTCATGTGGAGTGAGACTCATGTAGAGTGAGACTCATGTGGAGTGAGACTCATGTGGAGTGAGACTCATGTGGAGTGAGACTCATGTGGAGTGAGACTCATGTAGAGTGAGACTCATGTGGAGTGAGACTCATGTGGAGTGAGACTCATGTGGAGTGAGACTCATGTAGAGTGAGACTGTAGAGTGAGACTCATGTAGAGTGAGACTCATGTGGAGTGAGACTCATGTGGAGTGAGACTCATGTAGAGTGAGACTGTAGAGTGAGACTCATGTGGAGTGAGACTCATGTGGAGTGAGACTCATGTAGAGACTCATGTGGAGTGAGACTCATGTGGAGTGAGACTCATGTGGAGTGAGACTCATGTAGAGTGAGACTCATGTGGAGTGAGACTGTAGAGTGAGACTCATGTAGAGACTCATGTGGAGTGAGACTCATGTAGAGTGAGACTCATGTGGAGTGAGACTCATGTGGAGTGAGACTGATGTAGAGTGAGACTCATGTAGAGTGAGACTCATGTGGAGTGAGACTCATGTGGAGTGAGACTCATGTGGAGTGAGACTCATGTAGAGACTCATGTGGAGTGAGACTGTAGAGTGAGACTCATGTGGAGTGAGACTGTAGAGTGAGACTCATGTGGAGTGAGACTCATGTAGAGTGAGACTCATGTGGAGTGAGACTCATGTGGAGTGAGACTCATGTGGAGTGAGACTCATGTGGAGTGAGACTCATGTAGAGTGAGACTCATGTGGAGTGAGACTCATGTGGAGTGAGACTCATGTGGAGTGAGACTCATGTAGAGTGAGACTGTAGAGTGAGACTCATGTAGAGTGAGACTCATGTGGAGTGAGACTCATGTGGAGTGAGACTCATGTAGAGTGAGACTGTAGAGTGAGACTCATGTGGAGTGAGACTCATGTGGAGTGAGACTCATGTAGAGTGAGACTCATGTAGAGTGAGACTGTAGAGTGAGACTCATGTAGAGTGAGACTCATGTAGAGTGAGACTGTAGAGTGAGACTCATGTAGAGTGAGACTCATGTGGAGTGAGACTGTAGAGTGAGACTCATGTAGAGTGAGACTCATGTAGAGTGAGACTCATGTGGAGTGAGACTCATGTGGAGTGAGACTGTAGAGTGAGACTGTAGAGTGAGACTCATGTGGAGTGAGACTGTAGAGTGAGACTCATGTAGAGTGAGACTCATGTAGAGTGAGACTCATGTGGAGTGAGACTCATGTGGAGTGAGACTCATGTGGAGTGAGACTCATGTAGAGTGAGACTCATGTGGAGTGAGACTCATGTGGAGTGAGACTCATGTGGAGTGAGACTCATGTAGAGTGAGACTCATGTGGAGTGAGACTCATGTGGAGTGAGACTCATGTGGAGTGAGACTCATGTGGAGTGAGACTCATGTGGAGTGAGACTGTAGAGTGAGACTCATGTGGAGTGAGACTCATGTGGAGTGAGACTGTAGAGTGAGACTGTAGAGTGAGACTCATGTGGAGTGAGACTCATGTAGAGTGAGACTCATGTGGAGTGAGACTCATGTGGAGTGAGACTCATGTGGAGTGAGACTCATGTGGAGTGAGACTCGTGTGGAGTGAGACTCATGTGGAGTGAGACTCATGTGGAGTGAGACTCATGTGGAGTGAGACTCATGTGGAGTGAGACTGTAGAGTGAGACTCATGTGGAGTGAGACTCGTGTAGAGTGAGACTCATGTGGAGTGAGACTCATGTGGAGTGAGACTCATGTGGAGTGAGACTCGTGTGGAGTGAGACTCATGTGGAGTGAGACTCATGTGGAGTGAGACTCATGTAGAGTGAGACTCATGTGGAGTGAGACTCATGTAGAGACTCATGTGGAGTGAGACTGTAGAGTGAGACTCATGTGGAGTGAGACTCATGTGGAGTGAGACTCATGTGGAGTGAGACTCATGTGGAGTGAGACTCATGTGGAGTGAGACTCATGTAGAGACTCATGTGGAGTGAGACTCATGTAGAGACTCATGTGGAGTGAGACTGTAGAGTGAGACTGTAGAGTGAGACTCATGTGGAGTGAGACTCATGTAGAGTGAGACTCATGTGGAGTGAGACTCATGTAGAGTGAGACTCATGTGGAGTGAGACTCATGTGGAGTGAGACTCATGTGGAGTGAGACTGTAGAGTGAGACTCATGTGGAGTGAGACTAGAGTGAGACTCATGTGGAGTGAGACTCATGTGGAGTGAGACTCATGTGGAGTGAGACTGTAGAGTGAGACTCATGTGGAGTGAGACTCATGTAGAGTGAGACTGTAGAGTGAGACTCATGTGGAGTGAGACTCATGTAGAGTGAGACTCATGTGGAGTGAGACTGTAGAGTGAGACTCATGTGGAGTGAGACTCATGTAGAGTGAGACTGTAGAGTGAGACTGTAGAGTGAGACTCATGTAGAGTGAGACTCATGTGGAGTGAGACTGTAGAGTGAGACTGTAGAGTGAGACTCATGTGGAGTGAGACTCATGTGGAGTGAGACTCATGTGGAGTGAGACTCATGTAGAGTGAGACTCATGTGGAGTGAGACTGATGTGGAGTGAGACTGATGTGGAGTGAGACTCATGTGGAGTGAGACTGATGTGGAGTGAGACTCATGTAGAGTGAGACTCATATATAGAAATCCGTCTGGAATCGCATTTCAAAACCACCTTCCAAATTTTGGATCAGATTTGCTCAAATCTCATTTCTTTATAAAAAAAAATCTATCTGGATACAATCTGAATAATATGCCAGGCTGGCATTCTGAATATAGCGTAACAATGGTAACCTCTCTGCTTAAAGAGCCTTTAAAGGAGGGCTATAACTAAACAACCATCGCTGGCGGCTCTCGCTGGTTTGCTCTTGTTACGGGAGACGTCACTTTGGGCAAAAGATATTATACAAGGACCAGCAGCGCAGCACAGGCCAATCCAAGTAGCACATCACTCCTCCTCTGTGGAAGGTGTTCAAGAGTTATTAGATTGTGGGCCAAGTGGAGGCCTAGGTGTGGATATGTGGAGCGAGTAGCATCGTCATGTGGTGTGGACTGTAGGTGAAGGGCTGATTAATGCCAACATGTGAAGGCAAGGCGAGGCACAGGAGGGTTTACTGTTGAGCCTACTGTCAGGCGATTAAAAAAATTTATCTAATTAATTACAGGATTTGTAATTAATTAATTAATCTAATTAATCACATTTTAATCGCATAACCATTTTAGGCCTGATATCCTATATTATATAATCATATTTCAAATGGCATGTGTCCGGATGGCAGAATTCAGTACTGTATCTACAAAACGTTCTGTTTAATCATCTTCCATCTATTAATTTGCTTCGATTTTTCAGGTCTGGTCAATTTGAGCATAGTGTTATTCACAGTCAAAGATAAAAAAAAAAAAAGTATTGATATTCTCATTTGGTTCATTACAATTGACTCAAGCCTAGTAACAGACACAGTATTTCTGACACTGGGAATACATTCCCTGAGATCCATAGATGTCCCTAGAATCAGATACCAACAACATGCAAATGGCCCATATTAAAAAAAAGTCTGTAAATGTGTATTCTACGTTCTTATGGAATGAATGAGATAAAAAAAATATTTAAATAAAAGAGAAAATATAATATTTTTTATTAGTTTTGAGTAAATTTTCATAACGCGATAATTTGCTGTGTAATTAATCAATCTAATTAACGCGATAAACTGACAGCCCTAATTTAAATGCAACATTTTTGCGATGGGACATGCCCATATGCTAACCCTGGCCTTGACATACTCTCACTACCCCACTCTCTCATTTATATAATCACACACTGCTTTGGCAGTAATGCAATTAACATTATTACTATTTCAGGATACAGTGGACTCCTACACTTCAGGATACTCACAACTCCACCTGTCATACAACATGCAACTATGACCAACTGTTCGCCTGTTTTACTGCAACACTACTATCACCGACATCTAAGAATTGAGCCGTACTGTATTGTACCCATTCTGCAATCTGTTAAATAAAGTTTTCATTCATTCATTCATTCTCCTCCCGATGTGTTTGTTCAACTTGCGTCTCTGCGACCATCGTATCGTATCTATCGTACAATACAGTACGGCTCAATACACACAATTGTTAAGGGGATGCAGACCAGAGAAAGACTTTTGTCTTGTTTACATCAGGTTCATTCATTCATTCATTCTCCTCCCGATGTGTTCGTTCAACTCGCGTCTCTGCGACCAGCCGCTCTATCGGAGATAGGATCACATTGTGTCATGTTTTGCTAGAGGGTGGCGATGTTTATCATTACGAATAGATCTACACGGGCTTATAGCCTATAATACGTGACATTTGAAGCAGGCACCACTGCTGTTGTAATTGTCTGGTAATAGCTGTTTCGAGTGTGTTTATTATTACTGCCTTCCTATATCTCACACCCCAAAGGCGATAGCGAGGGGGGGCGTACGCGTGTAGGTCAGTGGCCAATCAGAGTGCAAAAAACGGGAACCCGGAAACACAACTGGGTTGGTAAAAGCATACACGCGTCCCGCACACTGAGAGGTGGACGATGAAATCTCTAAATTGAAGACAGATGAAGCTTCCTTTTGTTCTCGAGGGCAGGTTCTACTGCTGTATGGATCGAGGTGTCTATTGGAATTCACCACATATTTCTCAAGAGTCAATCGCGCAGTCTTTCAGTATTGACATTACAATGAGATGTCATGCTGCTAATATGTCGTGTTCTACAGTAGGACGTACTACTATAATACCTAATAATAAAACAAGTCATTAGAATAATAGAGGCCTCCTGCTGGAACGATTCATTTCACACATATATATACAGTACGTGTGTGTGTGTGTGTGTGTGTGTGTGTGTGTGTGTGTGTGTGTGTGTGTGTGTGTGTGTGTGTGTGTGTGTGTGTGTGTATGTGCACTGTGCTCGTGCGCTGAGGCTGCCTCACGACACTAACGCATTTATTTAGTTTAGCAACGGAAGGAATACATCAAACCAACAATACATAATATCATAGAGAAGACAGTATATGGCATATTAATAATACAGTATATTCCACTATACAGTACAGTAGCTATATCCGCGGCGATCGGTTTAGTTCTTATTTATTAGTTTGCAGTGTGTGTGTGTGTGTGTGTGTGTGTGTGTGTGTAATGCTCACAATGCCTCATTGAGTCAGGACTATAAATGCCAAATGTAATAAATGATTAATTATACAAATATTGTCGTATTAATTATCATTATAATAATTTAATTCCACAGATGTCTGTAGTATCAGCAATCCCCAATGACTTGTCCCAGAGAAAGCTGTTGAAACCACAGGCGCACAGCGGTCTTCTCCGATTTTCGAGTACGTAAATCCTACAAAGATTTTACAATACCAAGCCGTTCGAGAATGCCAAATAAGTACGTCAATTGAGTTACGAAGGGAATCCTTGGTAAGTTTTACGTATGTCCGTTCGAGAATGAGAACCAATGTTTGTATTTTATCTTTTTTATGTTTATGTTTGAATTTCTGCTTTGGCAATATGTACGTACATGTACATCAGGCCAATAAGTAAATTGAATGGAAAGAGAGAGAGAGCACATCTGTCTGTCTTCCGTGACGAATCACCTCTCCTTTTCTTTCCAGGGAAAGTGGGCGTGGCAGCTCCGACAGGGAGGGAGGAACAGGATATAAAACCATCCCCCAGGAAACTGAAAGCAATGGTCCTGATGTGTATTTCTTGACTCAATGGTCATAAGTTACACACTGGAGTCCGACTCTGAAGCTCGTTTAGGGGTGTGAAGACAGATGGTCTACCGTAAGCACGATGGGGGGGTGGGCCCTGGTGGTTCAGCCTGCTCACTGCACGTAGCCTACCACCTGCATAATCCCAACGACATGGGTTCAAATCCAGACTGCCCTTTGCTAGGTCTGTATACTATGTCTAGATGTCCCTAGGTCTAGATGTGTAATGTGTATTGTGTATACTATGTCTTTACAACTCCATGGGTTCGAATCCTAGTTTCTACACTGTCCGGCAGCGTGGCTACATGAGTAGAGCTCCGGACTCATGATCAGAAGATCACCGGTTCGAGCGCCGGTCAAGGCTGCTGTCGGAAAGTGGTGTTGTTGTCCAGCAGGGGGCACTCTGTCCTCTGGACTTGGACGCTAAACCTGACTGAATTCGGTCGTTAAAGAACTCAGGATGCCTATCATAAAGAGTAGGGGGTTCCCCGACGTTCCTGGCCAAATTCACAATCGGGTCTCTGACATCAAGGCCACCTAATCATCCCTTCCCCTTAATTGGCTGATATCAATCCCTGTCTCCTGAGCCGTTCAGCCATTGTGTAGTGTGCCGGGTGCCAGTGTATGGCAGCCATTGAGCCTGCATAGCCCAAGGTTGGGTGCTACCAGTTGTGGTGAAGGAGGCAATTTCCGAATCCCCCCCCATGTCTATGTGGCTTAGTGAAATCTCTTCGTACATGGAAAAAACCACATCTCTTTGATAAATGCTGGGCTGGGTTTAGGCAATACTTAGAACAGATTACATAGTAGGTTGACGATGTAGGCTATTATTGAAGCTCCCTTTTGTCTTTCTGATGGGTATATATTGCAATGAATGATACTGTAAATGTTATTAGTTGCTCTTTGAAGAGAAAAGATGTAACGGTAGATATTTATTTATTTGTTTGGTGTAGAAGTATGGGCACCTGTTAGACGGGTGTAACTGGGTTTACTAAATTCTCAAAATGTGTAAAAAAGAAAAAACTTAATTTGTTGAGGTCCTAGTCTGGGGAAGGGGAGGGGGGGTCTGGCCTAGAGTTTTTTTTATTTTTATTTTTTTTATATTGATTTTTATTTCAGGGGGGGGGGGGGTTATTTTGTATCTATTTTTCTGTAACTCGGGGAGGGGGGGCAGTTGGCAGCATTTCCTTTTGTATGGTTGTTGAACTGTTGAACTGGTGCTGTAAAACTGAAAAAAAAAGAAAAAAAAACCAATAAACATATTGTTTAAAAAAAAGGAGGCAATTTCCACCCTACATTGTAAAGCGATTTGAGTGTCTAGAAAAGCGCTATATAAATGCAAGTAATTATTATTATTATTATTACATTGTCACGTTCCCCCCTTGGGCTTTCTTTGATGTTTCTCTTCACAGGATAAGAAAGCTAAAAGGGACAAATAAAGGGACAATTTAGATTTTTTTTTTCTATTTCTCACTTACCAATGATGTTGTCGATTGGTAGAATCCTTTTTCAGCACAATCCATGTTGTTCTTCATACTAGCTCTGGCTAGTTAGCCCCAAACCAATCCATGTTGTTCTTCATACTAGCTCTGGCTAGTTAGCCCCAAACCAATCCATGTTGTTCTTCATACTAGCTCTGGCTAGTTAGCCCCAAACCAATCCATGTTGTTCTTCATACTAGCTCTGGCTAGTTAGCCCCAAACCAATCCATGTTGTTCTTCATACTAGCTCTGGCTAGTTAGCCCCAAACCAATCCATGTTGTTCTTCATACTAGCTCTGGCTAGTTAGCCCCAAACCAATCCATGTTGTTCTTCATACTAGCTCTGGCTAGTTAGCCCCAAACCAATCCATGTTGTTCTTCATACTAGCTCTGGCTAGTTAGCCCCAAACCAATCCATGTTGTTCTTCATACTAGCTCTGGCTAGTTAGCCCCAAACCAATGCAAAGTCAATGGGGTCGGGCTCCGGTCTGTACATTATTGACTGAAGATGACTGAAATTCAAGTCAAGTCAAGTCAAGAGTTTTATTTGTCACGGCATACAAGCATACAGTGAAATGCGGGTGGTCATGCCCGCAGCGATTGTGCAATAATACAAGTAATAAGAATAAGAATAAGACATAACAGGTATAATGTACATAAAGTTTACCAAAAGCATGGTAAAGACATGCTAATGTCCTGCGATAGTGCAATACAGTGTTAGCTACGGATGAGGCACTGGGTCTTATGTACACTACTATACAATATACAGTTATACTATATATCCTTATGCTATCTTGCTATATCCATCTATTTACTATACAAGAACCACTCCCGTTCTTTTTTTAAAGTGACCTTTTCATTGTGTAAAGTGACCGTTGAGTGTGTGAGTGTATACAGTATGTGTGTTGTGTGTGTGCTCATGTGTGCTTGTGTGTGGAGAGTTCAGTGTTCAAGACTCTGATGGCCTGGGGGAAGAAGCTGAGCCGAAGTCTCTCTGTCCTAGTTGCTGGTGTGCGCAGGCGTTTGCCTGACCGCAGCAGCTTGAACAGGCTGTTGTTGGGGTGGTGAGGGTCTTTCATTATTCTGCAGGCTCTGGATTTGCACCTCTTGTTATATAAGACCTGCAGGGGTGGTAGTGCAATACCCGTGGTACGCTCAGCTGAGCGTACCACTCTCTGGAGTGCCTTCCTGTCCTGTGCCGTGCTGTTTCCATACCAGGCAGTGATGTTTCCAGTCAAGATGCTCTCTACAGCTCTGGAGTAGAAGGACTGGAGTATCTTCCCAGATACTCTGAACTTCCTTAACTGTCTCAGGTGGTAGAGGCGCTGCTTTGCCTTTTTTACGACTGAGTCTATGTGTGTTGTCCATGTCAGGTCCTCTGAGATGTGGACCCCCATGTACTTAAAGCTGCTCACCCTGTCCACGGTAGCCCACAGTGGACAAAATAAGTAGATTACATTGAGCGTCAGCTTTGACAGACAAGAGCTTGACCCCATTGACTGTGCATTGGTTTGTGGCCAATTAGCCGGAGCTAGTCTGAGGAACAACATGGATTGTGTTGAGAAAGGACTCTTTGTGGAATAATATATTGTGAGGGACCCCTAACTATCATCCCCCTCCCCTCTCCTTTGTTCCCTATCCTGTGTCCCCCTCCCCCCCACTCACTTGACCTATCAAATGGGTCCCCCTCCCCCTTTTCCACTATATATGGCTCCTCCCGACAACATTCAATCTTCTCTACCTGAGCGATTTCAGCTGATCACCTGGGCGAGAGCCTCAGCCATTTTCTCTAACTACTTGTATATATTTGATCTATCTGGCTAATAAACCTTATTAACTGGATCTCGGTTGACTGAGTACGTTCTTCAGGATATCCACAATATCCCACATCTTCCAGTCAATCATTGGTGTAGAAACGGTGAATGAAGGAATGAAGTAGGAAATAGGGCTCAGGTTCCACAAATCAGAATTGACTTAAGAACTAATCGAATTATGTGAGGAGAGTGGGCAGCACTACTGTGTTTGTTTAAGAAACAGACCCTGCACTGTATCTGCGGATGTGACTCAGCTACAGTAGACAGGAAACCAGAGGAAGAGAGTTCCACAGAATCCATGGAAAGCTCCTTTCTGGTATTACTGATCGGTGTTGTCTGGAATGGGCTGCTAAAACTTGTGTTAAAGGTCATATCCACTCTAAAACAAGTTTTTTTAAAGGTGCTGTAAGTTCTACAGTAGATTTTGACAGTCATCACTGTCTGGTCAGTAACATGGGTCTCCCAGTCCCTCCACTCTGCAGTAAACAGTCATCACTGATTTAGAGTGTCTGGTCAGTAACATGGGTCTCCCAGTCCCTCCACTCTGCAGTAAACAGTCATCACTGATATAGAGTGTCTGGTCAGTAACATGGGTCTTCCAGTCCCTCCACTCTGCAGTAAACAGCCATCACTGATATAGAGTGTCTGGTCAGTAACATGGGTCTCCCAGTCCCTCCACTCTGCAGTAAACAGTCATCACTGATATAGAGTGTCTGGTCAGTAACATGGGTCTCCCAGTCCCTCCACTCTGCAGTAAACAGTCATCACTGATATAGTGTCTGGTCAGTAACATGGGTCTCCCAGTCCCTCCACTCTGCAGTAAACAGTCATCACTGATATAGTGTCTGGTCAGTAACATGGGTCTCCCAGTCCCTCCACTCTGCAGTAAACAGTCATCACTGATATAGAGTGTCTGGTCAGTAACATGGGTCTCCCAGTCCCTCCACTCTGCAGTAAACAGTCATCACTGATATAGAGTGTCTGGTCAGTAACATGGGTCTCCCAGTCCCTCCACTCTGCAGTAAACAGTCATCACTGATATAGTGTCTGGTCAGTAACATGGGTCTCCCTGTCCCTCCACTCTGCAGTAAACAGTCATCACTGATATAGAGTGTCTGGTCAGTAACATGGGTCTCCCAGTCCCTCCACTCTGCAGTAAACAGCCATCACTGATATAGAGTGTCTGGTCAGTAACATGGGTCTCCCAGTCCCTCCACTCTGCAGTAAACAGTCATCACTGATATAGAGTGTCTGGTCAGTAACATGGGTCTCCCAGTCCCTCCACTCTGCAGTAAACAGCCATCACTGATATAGAGTGTCTGGTCAGTAACATGGGTCTCCCAGTCCCTCCACTCTGCAGTAAACAGTCATCACTGATATATAGTGTCTGGTCAGTAACATGGGTCTCCCAGTCCCTCCACTCTGCAGTAAACAGTCATCACTGATATAGAGTGTCTGGTCAGTAACATGGGTCTCCCAGTCCCTCCACTCTGCAGTAAACAGCCATCACTGATATAGAGTGTCTGGTCAGTAACATGGGTCTCCCAGTCCCTCCACTCTGCAGTAAACAGTCATCACTGATATATAGTGTCTGGTCAGTAACATGGGTCTCCCAGTCCCTCCACTCTGCAGTAAACAGCCATCACTGATATATAGTGTCTGGTCAGTAACATGGGTCTCCCAGTCCCTCCACTCTGCAGTAAACAGTCATCACTGATATAGAGTGTCTGGTCAGTAACATGGGTCTCCCAGTCCCTCCACTCTGCAGTAAACAGCCATCACTGATATATAGTGTCTGGTCAGTAACATGGGTCTCCCAGTCCCTCCACTCTGCAGTAAACAGTCATCACTGATATATAGTGTCTGGTCAGTAACATGGGTCTCCCAGTCCCTCCACTCTGCAGTAAACAGCCATCACTGATATATAGTGTCTGGTCAGTAACATGGGTCTCCCAGTCCCTCCACTCTGCAGTAAACAGTCATCACTGATATAGAGTGTCTGGTCAGTAACATGGGTCTCCCAGTCCCTCCACTCTGCAGTAAACAGCCATCACTGATATAGAGTGTCTGGTCAGTAACATGGGTCTCCCAGTCCCTCCACTCTGCAGTAAACAGCCATCACTGATATAGAGTGTCTGGTCAGTAACATGGGTCTCCCAGTCCCTCCACTCTGCAGTAAACAGCCATCACTGATATAGAGTGTCTGGTCAGTAACATGGGTCTCCCAGTCCCTCCACTCTGCAGTAAACAGTCATCACTGATATAGTGTCTGGTCAGTAACATGGGTCTCCCAGTCCCTCCACTCTGCAGTAAACAGCCATCACTGATATAGTGTCTGGTCAGTAACATGGGTCTCTCAGTCCCTCCACTCTGCAGTAAACAGCCATCACTGATATAGAGTGTCTAGTCAGTAACATGGGTCTCCCAGTCCCTCCACTCTGCAGTAAACAGCCATCACTGATATAGAGTGTCTGGTCAGTAACATGGGTCTCCCAGTCCCTCCACTCTGCAGTAAACAGCCATCACTGATATAGTGTCTGGTCAGTAACATGGGTCTCCCAGTCCCTCCTGCTCTGCAGTAAACAGCCATCACTGATATAGAGTGTCTGGTCAGTAACATGGGTCTCCCAGTCCCTCCACTCTGCAGTAAACAGCCATCACTGATATAGAGTGTCTAGTCAGTAACATGGGTCTCCCAGTCCCTCCACTCTGCAGTAAACAGCCATCACTGATATAGACTGTCTGGTCAGTAACATGGGTCTCCCAGTCCCTCCACTCTGCAGTAAACAGCCATCACTGATATAGACTGTCTGGTCAGTAACATGGGTCTCTCAGTCCCTCCACTCTGCAGTAAACAGCCATCACTGATATAGACTGTCTGGTCAGTAACATGGGTCTCTCAGTCCCTCCACTCTGCAGTAAACAGTCATCACTGATATAGAGTGTCTGGTCAGTAACATGGGTCTCCCAGTCCCTCCACTCTGCAGTAAACAGTCATCACTGATATAGAGTGTCTGGTCAGTAACATGGGTCTCTCAGTCCCTCCACTCTGCAGTAAACAGCCATCAGAGGTTTATTGTAAAATGCCGCTTGCATCTGGCCTACACGGTGGGTCTGTTCGGGACACAGAGTCTGAAAATGTTGTTTTTTACCTGGGAATCGATACCGGTACCCAACGGTACCTTTTTTTCTGTACTTTACTCTCCCTCTCTGAAGTCTAAACTTCACAACACACAATCTAAAACCCCTTACCTCCCTCTCCCAAACCGTTCCTACAACAATGACAACAACTTGCAAAGGAGATCTTGTATCTCAATGGGACTTCCTGGTTAAAATAAAAAAATTAAAAGATTGCGATTTCTTTTCTTTTTTTAATTTGCTAATTGCATCATTTCAAAAACGCGATTTCGATTAAAAATCGATTAATCGTTCAGCCCTAGTATATAGTCTGTATATATATATATAGTGTGTATATAGTGTGTATATAGTGCATATATATATATAGTGTGTATATAGTCTGTATATAGTCTGTGTATATATGTAACGGTTGTGACAACATCACCTCAAACTTCGATGCCCCGAGTGGGAGTCGAACCCCGGTCTCCCACACCGCAGGCAGCAACACAGACCACTATACCAAGAGGTGAATCCACTACTTTGCAACGTGTCTATCTGTCTTTGAGGATGTGAGAGTGAGTTTAACCCATAGCACCGCTACTCACCCCAGCCCTTCTTGACTGCACTTCATGATACCATCCGTTACATAGTGTGTATATAGTGTGTATATAGTCTGTATATAGTGTGTATATAGTGTGTATATAGTCTGTATATAGTGTGTATATAGTCTGTATATAGTGTGTATAGTGTGTATATAGTGTGTATATAGTGTGTATATAGTGTGTATATAGTGTGTATATAGTCTGTATATAGTCTGTATATAGTGTGTATATAGTCTGTATATAGTGTGTATATAGTCTGTATATAGTGTGTATAGTGTGTATATAGTGTGTATATAGTGTGTGTAACTGTGGCCATTATATGGTTTCATCATTTATGTTATTTCAGTTTAAGTGTAATATTTGAGAATGTATTTATGTTTCATTTCTTATTTTCTTTATTATTTAATTTGCTACAATTTATAATATATTCATTTTGACGTCTGGTCATATGTGGTGTCCCGTTAGGCTGCTGTTGTGTTGTTACATTTGGGTCTGATTAAGACACCTGCGAGCAAGCGGCAGGGATGTTGGGAGACTGGGACTCATTAAAACACCTGCGAGCAAGCAGCAGGACAGAGACGAGTTGTACAGGCTCTCTAGATTCGAAGAGTGTACGACTATGTGTAGTGTACCACTAAGACTGTTACCAAGAACAGAATAACAAGACCCCTTTGTTATGTAGCATGCAGCCAACGAGGTAATTAATGTTTGTTTGTATTTTGCTTTTCTGATGTATTGTTTTCATATCGTGTATATTATTGTTTGTGTTGACCTGACGCAACGTATATGTTTCTGTTTAAGTTTTCACGGTGGATTGGAGGACCAAGCCTTGAATAAACCCGTTGAAAGGAAACCACTTGTGTCTGCAGTGCTTGAAGGAGTTACAGTGAAAACTCGACTGTTCATCGATGCAAGTGGGCGATGAAGCAAGTCCAAGTTTAAGGCCGGCGTCCAGCGGACCTTCCCCGACAATTGTTTGCTGCGCTGCCGGCGCGCCGACATTAAAGGACAGATGAGTCACAAACAATACGCACTACACGCATAAACACAAGAAGTAAGAAGATGCACACAGTATAATGAGCAGCGTTTCAAGATAAAGCCATAAAGGACTTGGACATTATAAGTTAAGAGTGGTCAGGTCAAGAAGAGTGCTTTGTAAACGTTTCTATAATATATTTGACTGCGAATTCTAATTACTGTGGTGTGCGTGCAAAAACGTTTTGACTTATTTGCCTATATAATTTAACTGAAGCTAACCATTTGTACACACATTAAGGTGTCAACGTTAAAGTATAAATATGTTTTCTGATTGAACACCCATTTCTAATTTAAAGTGTGTTTTGGAAATTGTAACCTATAAAAAGCACGTATAATTTATAGGTGAAGGCTATTATTGGCATCTAATATTTATGTTCCTAAGCGTTCTGAAGTGCTTAATATATATGTGGAGGTTATTTTGAAAGCCAATTGAATTAAGCAATTTGATTTGCTCGGAGAGTACTGCATTTAATTCAAATTTGAGTACAAAACAGGCTAAAGGTTTAAAGGTGTATTTACTATTTTTTCTTTACAAATTTTGGTCAATTTAAAGTAGTGATTTACAATGACAGAGCCAATTAGGCCTGCAATTGAAGTAGGGGACAGTGTTAGGGATAGTGCAAATTCCCAAGACCGACCTGAAGAAGGTCAGGAAGAAGGTGCTGAAGCCCAGCAAGAGGTACCAAAACGATCTCAAAGAACCAGAACTCTAACAGAGAAGGGTAAAGCAATGCAGGAGGATAAGATCAAAGCGCTTCAACAAAGATTTAATTACATTTACAATAAATGGAGGACACAAGTTAAATCTTCTAAAGGTCCGTTATCACAATCAACAGAACATTTGTCTAATGAGCTGCTTACTGATATCATTACAGATGTCACAGGTCTTTCTAATGATGTGCAGCATATTTATGATGAACTACGTGACATCTCAACTCCAGACCAGGACACGCGTCTAAGAGTGGATCTGTGTGCAGGGATTTCTGAGATAATTGTGTCCAGAGCCACATTTAGACTGGGGGGAAGTGTGTTAGAAGAAGGAGAGAAAGAGTGGCCAGAAGCAGGCTCTCTCTTTGACTCAAGCACCTATAAATCTGGTTCTGCCACTTCTTCCAGGAAAAGTGCTTATAAATCTGGTTCTGCCACTTCTTCCAGAAAAGGCACCTCAGTGCATTCAAGCAGTTCTTCTGTAAAGCGACGAGATGCTGTCGCTGATGCTGCTGCAAGCCAAGCTGTTCTGGAAGTGTTAAAAGAACAAGAAAAAGAACAATTGGAAATGCAGTGCCTAGAAGCAGAAGCTAAAAAGAAGATAGCTGAGCAAGAGGCAGCAGGCATAAAGCGTCGTTTAGAGCGTCGTTTAGAACAAGAGGAAGAGGAAGCTAAAATTAAAGCTCAACTGGAAGAAGAACATGGAGCGATACAAAGGACTCTGGAGGAAAAGCGGAGAAAGATACAGCATTTGGAGGCAGTGAAAGGTCTTAATGCAGCACGAGCAAGAATCCTTGTGTACGATCAAGTGGAGGCCACAGAAGAAGAGCGGAAAGACGTACTAGAACATGAGAGGGTAGCAGACAACAAAGTGCCTGCTCCCACAAGTCCTCTGTCCCTGTATACGTCTCCCGTACCACAAGTTGTGACCACCTCCTCAAATGACAGTACAGCAGAGCTTGTTAAGATGCTGGCAGGTGCTTTAAGTGCCAACAGAATTCCAATTCCTGAACCTTCATCATTCAGTGGGGACCCATTGAAATACAATGACTGGAAACTTTCCTTTGAAATACTGATTGATCAGAAGAGCATTGAAGATAAGGAGAAGATATACTACCTCCGTAGGTATGTAAGTGGACAAGCTAAGAAAGCACTTGATGGCTATTTCTTACTCGGAACCAAATCTGCCTATGTTGCAGCATGGAAGACTTTGGAGGAGAGATATGGTAATCCTTTTACAATAGCAAAAGCATACAGAGACAAGCTCCAAGCATGGCCCAAGATGGGATCTAAGGACAGCTTTGAGCTCAGAGAGTTTGCAGACTTTCTCAGGAGTTGTGAGGCTGCCATGGTCAACATCAAGGCATTGGACATTTTAAATGACTGTAATGAAAACAGGAAAATTCTTTTAAAGTTGCCTGATTGGCTAACAGCGAGATGGAACAGGATGGTTATCCAAGAAGAAGAAGAGCGTAACCAATTCCCCTCCTTCAGCCAATTTGTAAAGTTTCTGACAAGAGAAGCAAAAATTGCCTGCAACCCTGTTACATCACTACAGTCACTGAAACAAGGTGAGACTGAAAAAACAAAATGCCCAAGATATCAAAGCTTTGAAGCAAAGGCACTGACCACATGTTCCAATGAAAAGACTGTCATCATAACATGCATTTTCTGTGAGAAGTACGGGCATACTTTGCATAAATGCAGGAAGTTCATGGAGAAACCTGTTACAGACAGAATCAAATTTGTTCAAGCTGAAAAACTATGCTTTGGTTGTCTCAAGTCTGGTCACTACTCAAAGAGCTGCAACAGTAGGAATGTGTGTGACGTGTGCCACAAGCAACATCCTACATGTCTGCATGAGGAGCGAGCCAAAGAAGGACAAAGACCACCACAAGCTAAGCTAAATGAAGACAAGCCAAGTACAAGTCAACAATGGTACAAAGAAAGACCTCAATCAACACAATGCAAAGAAACAACCACAAACTCTACTTCACATAGAGTAATACTTCAGGAAGCCAACACACAGACAACTGCAATAATTCCTGTGTGGCTTTCATCCACGACTCAACCAACACAAGAAGTCCTCGTTTACGCTCTGTTGGATTCTCAAAGCGACACAACCTTTGTTATAAGGGAAGTAGCAGAAGCGTTGGAAGCAACCAAAGTCAAGGTCAAAGTCAAGCTCTCTACTATGACCTCAAGAACCACAGTAGTAAGCTCTGAAAGAATAGACAACTTACAAATCCGTGGCTTTTACTCTGGTAAGAAGATATTGTTACCACCAGTCTATACTCGGGATTTCATTCCAGCCAACAGAACACACATACCAACAGATGGAACTGCAAAAGCGTGGTCCCATCTAGAGCACCTCCAAGGAAAGATTGCACCTATGCAGGACTGTAAAGTAGGTCTGCTCATTGGGTACGACTGCTCACAAGCCCTGCTTCCAAGGGAAGTTGTGTCTGGCGAAGAAAGTCAGCCTTATGCACAGCGTACAGACCTTGGATGGAGTATTGTTGGCCATGGGAATCCCTGCGTAGACTACGGCGACGACATCGGAATCAGCCATCGCATAGTATTGAGACGAGTAACAGCAGGTGTGAAACGTTCTGTTAATCTCAAGACTGAAGTACACTATGTGAGCCGAACACAAGTAAAAGAAATTACTCCCTCAGACATAAGAGTTCTTGAATCAGACTTCTCAGAAAGAACTGGAGAACATGACCCTGTGTCTCAAGAACATGTCAAGTGCCTGTCGAAGGTGAGAGAGACCATCACGCAAAAGAACAATGGTCACTACGACATGCCGTTACCATTCAAAGAAAAGGAAAAGAAGAGAAAAGGAAAAAGAAAAAAACGACCTGTCAGAGAACTCAAGGTGGGAGAAATTAAGGAAGATGATCCTGAACTCCACAAGGCTTTTGTGTGCAACACTAAAGCAAAGGAAAACAGATCATCATTGGATCGCCTACAGAGATTCTCGGAATGTGTCAAGTGTAGAAAGTACAGAAGATGTACTGAAGGACAAAGAGGGGGTGACTTACCACAAGATCGGAAGCAACTCCACCCTTCACTTACGCTGGCATAGACCGCTTGGCATAGACTGCTTTGGTCCGATCCATGTTAGAGAAGGAAGGAAGGATATCAAAGGATATGGTCTCTTACTTACATGTCTATGTTAAGGGCCATACACGGGGTCAGATGGTAGGGTGAGAGAATTTAAATTGCTGGTGAGTGACACCACCTTAAAAGGTAAACCTATAACTAAAAGTGTTCCTTGATACCTGTACAGAAGGTTGTAACGCTACTCGAAGCAGACTAATTTAATGTTTTGCCTAAAACTTATGTTAATAATGATACTTACATTTAGTCATTTAGCTGACGCTTTTATACATGGCGACTTACAAGTTCTGTACAAGTCCCCAGGAGGGGCACAACTAGCAGCTGAATGACCACAAGAAATATTTAATTTAGAAGATAACCAAATTATGTTCAGAGAAATCCCACGTGTGTGCGATTTGGTGGGAGTGTAACTGTGGCCATTATATGGTTTCATCATTTATGTTATTTCAGTTTAAGTGTAATATTTGAGAATGTATTTATGTTTCATTTCTTATTTTCTTTATTATTTAATTTGCTACAATTTATAATATATTCATTTTGACGTCTGGTCATATGTGGTGTCCCGTTAGGCTGCTGTTGTGTTGTTACATTTGGGTCTGATTAAGACACCTGCGAGCAAGCGGCAGGGATGTTGGGAGACTGGGACTCATTAAAACACCTGCGAGCAAGCAGCAGGACAGAGACGAGTTGTACAGGCTCTCTAGATTCGAAGAGTGTACGACTATGTGTAGTGTACCACTAAGACTGTTACCAAGAACAGAAGAACAAGACCCCTTTGTTATGTAGCATGCAGCCAACGAGGTAATTAATGTTTGTTTGTATTTTGCTTTTCTGATGTATTGTTTTCATATCGTGTATATTATTGTTTGTGTTGACCTGACGCAACGTATATGTTTCTGTTTAAGTTTTCACGGTGGATTGGAGGACCAAGCCTTGAATAAACCCGTTGAAAGGAAACCACTTGTGTCTGCAGTGCTTGAAGGAGTTACAGTGTGTATATAGTCTGTATATAGTGTGTATAGTGTGTATATAGTGTGTATATAGTGTGTATATAGTCTGTATATAGTGTGTATATAGTGTGTATATAGTCTGTATATAGTCTGTATATAGTGTGTATATAGTGTGTATATAGTCTGTATATAGTCTGTATATAGTGTGTATATAGTGTGTATATAGTCTGTATATAGTGTGTATAGTGTGTATAGTGTGTATATAGTGTGTATATAGTGTGTATATAGTGTGTATAGTGTGTATATAGTCTGTATATAGTGTGTATAGTGTGTATATAGTGTGTATATAGTCTGTATATAGTGTGTATATAGTGTGTATATAGTGTGTATATAGTGTATATAGTGTATATAGTGTGTATATAGTGTGTATATAGTGTGTATATAGTGTGTATATAGTCTGTATATAGTGTGTATAGTGTGTATATAGTGTGTATATAGTCTGTATATAGTGTGTATAGTGTGTATATAGTGTGTATATAGTCTGTATATAGTGTGTATATAGTGTATATATAGTGTGTATAGTGTGTATATAGTGTGTATATAGTCTGTATATAGTGTGTATAGTGTGTATATAGTGTGTATATAGTCTGTATATAGTGTGTATATAGTCTGTATATAGTGTGTATATAGTGTGTATATAGTGTGTATATAGTGTATATAGTGTATATAGTGTGTATATAGTGTGTATATAGTGTGTATATAGTGTGTATATAGTCTGTATATAGTGTGTATAGTGTGTATATAGTGTGTATATAGTCTGTATATAGTGTGTATAGTGTGTATATAGTGTGTATATAGTCTGTATATAGTGTGTATATAGTGTATATATAGTGTGTATAGTGTGTATATAGTGTGTATATAGTCTGTATATAGTGTGTATAGTGTGTATATAGTGTGTATATAGTGTGTATATAGTGTATATAGTGTGTATATAGTCTGTATATAGTGTGTATAGTGTGTATATAGTCTGTATATAGTGTGTATAGTGTGTATATAGTCTGTATATAGTGTGTATAGTGTGTATATAGTGTGTATATAGTCTGTATATAGTGTGTATATAGTGTGTATATAGTGTGTATATAGTGTGTATATAGTCTGTATATAGTGTGTATAGTGTGTATATAGTGTGTATATAGTCTGTATATAGTGTGTATAGTGTGTATATAGTGTGTATATAGTGTGTATATAGTCTGTATATAGTGTGTATATAGTGTGTATATAGTGTGTATATAGTGTGTATATAGTGTATATATAGTGTATATAGTGTGTATATAGTGTATATAGTGTGTATAGTCTGTATATAGTGTGTATATAGTGTGTATATAGTGTATATATAGTGTGTATAGTGTGTATATAGTGTGTATATAGTGTGTATATAGTGTGTATATAGTGTGTATATAGTGTATATATAGTGTGTATAGTGTGTATATAGTGTATATAGTGTGTATAGTCTGTATATAGTCTGTATATAGTGTGTATATAGTGTGTATATAGTGTGTATATAGTGTGTATATAGTGTGTATAGTGTGTATATAGTGTGTATATAGTCTGTATATAGTGTGTATATAGTGTGTATATAGTGTGTATATAGTGTGTATATAGTGTATATATAGTGTGTATAGTGTGTATATAGTGTATATAGTGTGTATAGTCTGTATATAGTGTGTATATAGTGTGTATATAGTGTATATATAGTGTGTATAGTGTGTATATAGTGTGTATATAGTGTGTATATAGTCTGTATATAGTGTATATATAGTGTGTATAGTGTGTATATAGTGTGTATATAGTGTGTATATAGTGTGTATATAGTGTGTATATAGTGTATATATAGTGTGTATATAGTGTGTATAGTGTGTATATAGTGTGTATAGTGTGTATATAGTGTGTATATAGTCTGTATATAGTGTGTATAGTGTGTATATAGTCTGTATATAGTGTGTATATAGTGTGTATATAGTGTGTATATAGTGTGTATATAGTGTGTATAGTGTGTATATAGTGTATATAGTGTGTATAGTCTGTATATAGTGTGTATATAGTGTGTATATAGTGTGTATAGTGTGTATATAGTGTATATAGTGTGTATAGTCTGTATATAGTGTGTATATAGTGTGTATATAGTGTGTATAGTGTGTATATAGTGTGTATATAGTCCAAGTACCCACCTGGCTACTTTGCATAACAACAGCTCAGGTCGTCAGGTGTGTTCAGATACTACAGTTGGACCATTCAACACAAAACCTGTGAATGAAAATGTGTTACACTCCATTCCTAGAGGCAATTAGGCATCGTCTTTATTCGCGAGGGAACATGTGTGCTCGTGCGCGGGAGCGTGTGCACGTGACGTCATTAAGACATAGTGCCACCAGAGATAAAACCACCACTGAGTCTGTGCTCTGCCTCCCAGGGAGCGAGAGAAAAGGAGCGAGAGAGAAAAGGAGCGAGAGAGAAAAGGAGCGAGAGAGAAAAGCCAAACTGTGGAACATATTCCTGAACGATGACTCTGGGTGTTTTATGAAATATTTTGAACAAGAAGTCAGATTTACTGCTTGGCAAACTCACTGGGTCAAGAGGGAACTTCTCTGTGAGGTTCTTCCCACATATTGTTATCCACTTCAAATGGATACACGACGTTTGTGCCCAGACATTGCATAGCCTACTTATTATTGTGTGTCCTTTATTTAGTATGAGTAGAATGTAATTGAGAGTGCGTGACAGTGGGCTGATGCTGCCAGCCCCCCCCCCCCCCCTGGGCTCTGACCACCAGCTGACGCCCAGGCCTCGCAACATGACGAACAAGAGACACGTGGTGAAGCCTCCACAGTAAGAGACATGATGATGAACAAGAGACACGAGGTGAAGCCTCCACAGTAAGAGACATGATGATGAACAAGAGACACGTGGTGAAGCCTCCACAGTAAGAGACATGATGATGAACAAGAGACACGAGGTGAAGCCTCCACAGTAAGAGACATGATGATGAACAAGAGACACGAGGTGAAGCCTCCACAGTAAGAGACATGATGATGAACAAGAGACACGTGGTGAAGCCTCCACAGTAAGAGACATGATGATGAACAAGAGACACGAGGTGAAGCCTCCACAGTAAGAGACATGATGATGAACAAGAGACACGAGGTGAAGCCTCCACAGTAAGAGACATGATGATGAACAAGAGACACGAGGTGAAGCCTCCACAGTAAGAGACATGATGAACAAGAGACACGAGGTGAAGCCTCCACAGTAAGAGACATGATGATGAACAAGAGACACGAGGTGAAGCCTCCACAGTAAGAGACATGATGATGAACAAGAGACACGAGGTGAAGCCTCCACAGTAAGAGACATGATGATGAACAAGAGACACGTGGTGAAGCCTCCACAGTAAGAGACATGATGAACAAGAGACACGAGGTGAAGCCTCCACAGTAAGAGACATGATGATGAACAAGAGACACGAGGTGAAGCCTCCACAGTAAGAGACATGATGATGAACAAGAGACACGAGGTGAAGCCTCCACAGTAAGAGACATGATGATGAACAAGAGACACGAGGTGAAGCCTCCACAGTAAGAGACATGATGAACAAGAGACACGAGGTGAAGCCTCCACAGTAAGAGACATGATGATGAACAAGAGACACGAGGTGAAGCCTCCACAGTAAGAGACATGATGAACAAGAGACACGAGGTGAAGCCTCCACAGTAAGAGACATGATGAACAAGAGACACGTGGTGAAGCCTCCACAGTAAGAGACATGATGATGAACAAGAGACACGAGGTGAAGCCTCCACAGTAAGAGACATGATGATGAACAAGAGACACGAGGTGAAGCCTCCACAGTAAGAGACATGATGAACAAGAGACACGAGGTGAAGCCTCCACAGTAAGAGACATGATGATGAACAAGAGACACGAGGTGAAGCCTCCACAGTAAGAGACATGATGATGAACAAGAGACACGAGGTGAAGCCTCCACAGTAAGAGACATGATGATGAACAAGAGACACGAGGTGAAGCCTCCACAGTAAGAGACATGATGATGAACAAGAGACACGAGGTGAAGCCTCCACAGTAAGAGACATGATGATGAACAAGAGACACGAGGTGAAGCCTCCACAGTAAGAGACATGATGATGAACAAGAGACACGAGGTGAAGCCTCCACAGTAAGAGACATGATGATGAACAAGAGACACGAGGTGAAGCCTCCACAGTAAGAGACATGATGATGAACAAGAGACACGAGGTGAAGCCTCCACAGTAAGAGCACAACATGCAAGGTGATCATTGAAAAATGTGTTATCATGGTTATACAAGCCAGGCCAGCTGAAGCCTGCAGGGGCCAATCAAGCCTCTCCCAAGAGCTATTTTATTGGCTGATTGTGCACAGTGCCCCCCCCCCCCCACCCCCTCCTTCTCCCCCTGTGACCAACGCGCCTGCACAAAAGACAGTTGGCGTGCGTTGTATTGCAGTCAGAGGTGTGGATTTAATGCAAACTCTGTGTGTGTGTGTGTGTGTGTGTGTGTGTGTGTGTGTGTGTGTGTGTGTGTGTGTGTCTGTGCGTGTGTGTGCGTGTGTCCACGAGAGAGAGAGAGAGAGAGAGAGAGAGAGAGAGAGAGAGAGAGAGAGAGAGAGAGAGGGGAAGAATCAGCCTCAATAACCTTATCATTGCGTGAATGGTAGATGGAGTAACACATAGTATACGGATCTTGACATGGCCCCCCGACATGACAGAGTAAAGTTGGCTAACGATGAGAGGGGGGGGGCTTTAAATTAGTATAGCTATGATGTTTTGGCAAGACGTGGGATCCTTTCAACAAACTCCAAGAATTACAGCTTTGTCTATATAACTCTTTGTTCGTTTCCCATCGGTATCATCATCATAGTGCCTCAAGCAAGTGTGTGTGTGTGTGTGTGTGTGTGTGTGTGTGTGTGTGTGTGTGTGTGTGTGTGTGCGTGCGCGCGTGTGTGTGCGTGTGTGTGTGTGTGTGTGTGAGAGAGAGAGAGAGAGAGAGAGAGAGAGAGAGAGAGAGAGAGAGAGAGAGAGAGAGAGAGAGAGAGAGAGAGAGAGAGGGGGGGATGCGGAGGAGAAATAGAGTTCTAAATTAATTGAATCGTCCCATACGGGCAATGACTCCAAGCCAGCAGCACCAAGCCTCCCTCATTATCATTATGGGCTGTTTCCCAATAATATCTACAATAAACGAAAGAGCTGTAAACAGAAAGAGGAGAGTAACGTACCTCCTCCACCGTGAGCGGCATGCAGATCCTGTACTCCTTCAGTAACATCTTCCCCGGGAGGGAGGGACGCCTGTCTGTCTCCCGCTGTGTCCACGCTCACGGGCGGCGTGTCGGACCGACGAGCGGAGTTAGAGACCCGGCCACCGAGGTTCTATTGAGACGCTCCTCGTCTTTGGCGACGCATGTGGAGGAGATCCGTGCGTTACGCAGCGCGACCGCGTGCTCCGTTATAATAAAACACACCTCTGGTGTTCCTGTCTGTCTCCGTTATAATGAAATCACAGCAGAAGAGCAGCAGCAGATGTCAGTTCTCAGAAGTGGGCGGGCAGCGATCACTGTCCAAATCACTTCAACTGCAGCTTTCTGAAGCCAAACAAGAACAATCACAGCCGCAAATGAGCTCCAAAAAGCAAAAAGGATCTTTTGGTCCCAACAACAACGAGCTCTTTTGTGTATAGGCTACCCTTTTTACGCGATTCGTGTGAAGAGCAGTTTAATAAATGACTCGTACACTATTTCTGTTCTGTGCGCGGTGCTGCTGCCTTCTCTCAGGAGGGTGTGGAGGAGTCAGAGCCTCGTCCTCCTGTCAGCCGCTGCTCCTTCACTGCAGCTCCGCCTGAAGCGAGGAGGGCAGGACACAGGGAGGGAGCATCGTGATGATGATGAAGAAGATGATGATGATGAATAGTTTATTTTCGGTCTTTGTTTACAGATCGATCAAAAACACACATGTGTGGACTTTCAAAAAAAATCACAAATGTACATATTCAAAGTAAGCTCACACACAAAATCCAAACTCAATATGCTTTAATATTAAGAAAGAAAAACTTAAGATATGCTGCAAGATATATATGTTTTACTCAAAATTGTACTCCTGAATTATTTGATCATTTAGGGCCTTTTTAAATCTCCCCTGAGAGGTGCACAACTTCAACCCGTCACTAAGACTATTCCACAATTTAACTCCCAAAATTGAAAGACATCTAGCTTTTACATTAGTTCTTACCTTTTTACATGTTTTAAGAACCCTCTTAAATTATACTTTCCTTCTCTTGGTTGAAAGAGACATTGAATACAAGCTGGTAGGTTCTTACTCTCATAATGACTTCACTACTGTACCCCCCCCCCTCTCATAATGACTTCACTACTGTACCCCCCCCCTCTCATAATGACTTCACTACTGTACCCCCCCCCTCTCTCATAATGACTTCACTACTGTACCCCCCCCTCTCTCATAATGACTTCACTACTGTACCCCCCCCCTCTCATAATGACTTCACTACTGTACCCCCCCTCTCATAATGACTTCACTACTGTACCCCCCCCTCTCATAATGACTTCACTACTGTACCCCCCCTCTCTCATAATGACTTCACTACTGTACCCCCCCTCTCATGATGACTTCACTACTGTACCCCCCTCTCTCATAATGACTTCACTACTGTACCCCCCCCTCTCATAATGACTTCACTACTGTACCCCCTCCCTCTCATAATGACTTCACTACTGTACCCCCCCCTCTCATAATGACTTCACTACTGTACCCCCCCCCTCTCATAATGACTTCACTACTGTACCCCCCCCTCTCATAATGACTTCACTACTGTACCCCCCCCTCTCTCATAATGACTTCACTACTGTACCCCCCCCTCTCTCATAATGACTTCACTACTGTACCCCCCCTCTCATAATGACTTCACTACTGTACCCCCCCCCCTCTCATAATGACTTCACTACTGTACCCCCCCCCCTCTCATAATGACTTCACTACTGTACCCCCCCTCTCATAATGACTTCACTACTGTACCCCCCCTCTCATAATGACTTCACTACTGTACCCCCCCCCTCTCTCATAATGACTTCACTACTGTACCCCCCCCTCTCTCATAATGACTTCACTACTGTACCCCCCCCCCTCTCATAATGACTTCACTACTGTACCCCCCCCCCTCTCTCATAATGACTTCACTACTGTACCCCCCCCCTCTCTCATAATGACTTCACTACTGTACCCCCCCTCTCTCATAATGACTTCACTACTGTACCCCCCCTCTCTCATAATGACTTCACTACTGTACCCCCCCTCTCTCATAATGACTTCACTACTGTACCCCCCCCCCTCTCATAATGACTTCACTACTGTACCCCCCCTCTCTCATAATGACTTCACTACTGTACCCCCCCCTCTCTCATAATGACTTCACTACTGTACCCCCCCCTCTCTCATAATGACTTCACTACTGTACCCCCCCTCTCTCATAATGACTTCACTACTGTACCCCCCCCCTCTCTCATAATGACTTCACTACTGTACCCCCCCTCTCTCATAATGACTTCACTACTGTACCCCCCCTCTCTCATAATGACTTCACTACTGTACCCCCCCCCCCCTCTCTCATAATGACTTCACTACTGTACCCCCCTCTCTCTCATAATGACTTCACTACTGTACCCCCCCCTCTCTCATAATGACTTCACTACTGTACCCCCCCCCTCTCTCATAATGACTTCACTACTGTACCCCCCCCCTCTCTCATAATGACTTCACTACTGTACCCCCCCCTCTCTCATAATGACTTCACTACTGTACCCCCCCCCCCTCTCTCATAATGACTTCACTACTGTACCCCCCCTCTCATAATGACTTCACTACTGTACCCCCCCTCTCATAATGACTTCACTACTGTACCCCCCCTCTCATAATGACTTCACTACTGTACCCCCCCTCTCATAATGACTTCACTACTGTACCCCCTCTCTCTCATAATGACTTCACTACTGTACCCCCCCCTCTCATAATGACTTCACTACTGTACCCCCTCTCTCTCATAATGACTTCACTACTGTACCCCCCCCCCTCTCTCATAATTACTTCACTACTGTACCCCCCCCCTCTCTCATAATGACTTAACTACTGTACCCCCCCCTCTCTCATAATGACTTCACTACTGTACCCCCCCTCTCTCATAATGACTTCACTACTGTACCCCCCCCTCTCTCATAATGACTTCACTACTGTACCCCCCCCTCTCATAATGACTTCACTACTGTACCCCCCCCTCTCATAATGACTTCACTACTGTACCCCCCCTCTCTCATAATGACTTCACTACTGTACCCCCCCCTCTCATAATGACTTCACTACTGTACCCCCCCCTCTCTCATAATGACTTCACTACTGTACCCCCCCCTCTCTCATAATGACTTCACTACTGTACCCCCCCCCCTCTCTCATAATGACTTCACTACTGTACCCCCCCCTCTCTCATAATGACTTCACTACTGTACCCCCCCCCTCTCTCTCATAATGACTTCACTACTGTACCCCCCCCTCTCATAATGACTTCACTACTGTACCCCCCCCCTCTCTCTCATAATGACTTCACTACTGTACCCCCCCTCTCTCATAATGACTTCACTACTGTACCCCCCCCTCTCTCATAATGACTTCACTACTGTACCCCCCCCCCCTCTCTCTCATAATGACTTCACTACTGTACCCCCCTCTCTCATAATGACTTCACTACTGTACCCCCCCCCTCTCTCTCATAATGACTTCACTACTGTACCCCCCCTCTCTCATAATGACTTCACTACTGTACCCCCCCCCCTCTCATAATGACTTCACTACTGTACCCCCCCCCCTCTCTCATAATGACTTCACTACTGTACCCCCCCCTCTCTCATAATGACTTCACTACTGTACCCCCCCTCTCTCATAATGACTTCACTACTGTACCCCCCCCCTCTCTCATAATGACTTCACTACTGTACCCCCCCCTCTCTCTCATAATGACTTCACTACTGTACCCCCCCCCTCTCATAATGACTTCACTACTGTACCCCCCCCCCCTCTCTCATAATGACTTCACTACTGTACCCCCCCCTCTCTCATAATGACTTCACTACTGTACCCCCCCCTCTCTCATGATGACTTCACTACTGTACCCCCCCTCTCTCATAATGACTTCACTACTGTACCCCCCCCCCCTCTCTCATAATGACTTCACTACTGTACCCCCCCCTCTCATCATGACTTCACTACTGTACCCCCCCCTCTCATAATGACTTCACTACTGTACCCCCCCCCCTCTCTCATAATGACTTCACTACTGTACCCCCCCCCTCTCATAATGACTTCACTACTGTACCCCCCCTCTCTCATAATGACTTCACTACTGTACCCCCCCTCTCTCATAATGACTTCACTACTGTACCCCCCCTCTCTCATAATGACTTCACTACTGTACCCCCCCCCTCTCTCATAATGACTTCACTACTGTACCCCCCCCTCTCATAATGACTTCACTACTGTACCCCCCCCCTCTCTCATAATGACTTCACTACTGTACCCCCCTCTCTCATAATGACTTCACTACTGTACCCCCCCTCTCTCATAATGACTTCACTACTGTACCCCCCCTCTCTCATAATGACTTCACTACTGTACCCCCCTCTCTCATAATGACTTCACTACTGTACCCCCCCTCTCTCATAATGACTTCACTACTGTACCCCCCCCTCTCTCATAATGACTTCACTACTGTACCCCCCCCTCTCTCATAATGACTTCACTACTGTACCCCCCCCTCTCTCATAATGACTTCACTACTGTACCCCCCCCTCTCATCATGACTTCACTACTGTACCCCCCCTCTCTCATAATGACTTCACTACTGTACCCCCCCTCTCTCATAATGACTTCACTACTGTACCCCCCCCCTCTCATAATGACTTCACTACTGTACCCCCCCTCTCTCATAATGACTTCACTACTGTACCCCCCCCTCTCTCATAATGACTTCACTACTGTACCCCCCCTCTCTCTCATAATGACTTCACTACTGTACCCCCCCTCTCATAATGACTTCACTACTGTACCCCCCCCTCTCATATGACTTCACTACTGTACCCCCCTCTCTCATAATGACTTCACTACTGTACCCCCCCCTCTCATAATGACTTCACTACTGTACCCCCCCTCCTCTCATAATGACTTCACTACTGTACCCCCCCCTCTCATAATGACTTCACTACTGTACCCCCCCCTCTCATAATGACTTCACTACTGTACCCCCCCCTCTCATAATGACTTCACTACTGTACCCCCCCCTCTCTCATAATGACTTCACTACTGTACCCCCCCCCTCTCTCATAATGACTTCACTACTGTACCCCCCCCTCTCATAATGACTTCACTACTGTACCCCCCCCCCTCTCTCATAATGACTTCACTACTGTACCCCCCCCTCTCATAATGACTTCACTACTGTACCCCCCCTCTCTCTCATAATGACTTCACTACTGTACCCCCCCCCTCTCTCATAATGACTTCACTACTGTACCCCCCCCCTCTCTCTCATAATGACTTCACTACTGTACCCCCCCTCTCTCATAATGACTTCACTACTGTACCCCCCTCTCTCATAATGACTTCACTACTGTACCCCCCCCCCTCTCTCATAATGACTTCACTACTGTACCCCCCCCCCCTCTCATAATGACTTCACTACTGTACCCCCTCTCTCATCATGACTTCACTACTGTACCCCCCCCCTCTCATAATGACTTCACTACTGTACCCCCCCCCCCCTCTCATAATGACTTCACTACTGTACCCCCCCCCTCATAATGACTTCACTACTGTACCCCCCCTCTCTCTCATAATGACTTCACTACTGTACCCCCCCTCTCTCATCATGACTTCACTACTGTACCCCCCCCCTCTCATAATGACTTCACTACTGTACCCCCCCCTCTCTCATAATGACTTCACTACTGTACCCCCCCCTCTCTCATAATGACTTCACTACTGTACCCCCCCCTCTCTCATAATGACTTCACTACTGTACCCCCCCCTCTCTCATAATGACTTCACTACTGTACCCCCCCTCTCTCATAATGACTTCACTACTGTACCCCCCTCTCTCTCATAATGACTTCACTACTGTACCCCCCCCTCTCATAATGACTTCACTACTGTACCCCCCCCTCTCTCATAATGACTTCACTACTGTACCCCCCCCTCTCATAATGACTTCACTACTGTACCCCCCCCCCTCTCATAATGACTTCACTACTGTACCCCCCCCTCTCATAATGACTTCACTACTGTACCCCCCCCCTCTCATAATGACTTCACTACTGTACCCCCCCTCTCATAATGACTTCACTACTGTACCCCCCCTCTCATAATGACTTCACTACTGTACCCCCCCCCTCTCTCATAATGACTTCACTACTGTACCCCCCCCTCTCTCATAATGACTTCACTACTGTACCCCCCCCCTCTCATAATGACTTCACTACTGTACCCCCCCCCCTCTCTCATAATGACTTCACTACTGTACCCCCCCCCCCTCTCTCATAATGACTTCACTACTGTACCCCCCCTCTCTCATAATGACTTCACTACTGTACCCCCCCTCTCTCATAATGACTTCACTACTGTACCCCCCCTCTCTCATAATGACTTCACTACTGTACCCCCCCCCTCTCATAATGACTTCACTACTGTACCCCCCCTCTCTCATAATGACTTCACTACTGTACCCCCCCCTCTCTCATAATGACTTCACTACTGTACCCCCCCCTCTCTCATAATGACTTCACTACTGTACCCCCCCTCTCTCATAATGACTTCACTACTGTACCCCCCCCCTCTCTCATAATGACTTCACTACTGTACCCCCTCTCTCATAATGACTTCACTACTGTACCCCCCCTCTCTCATAATGACTTCACTACTGTACCCCCCCCCCCTCTCTCATAATGACTTCACTACTGTACCCCCCCCTCTCTCATAATGACTTCACTACTGTACCCCCCCCCCTCTCTCATAATGACTTCACTACTGTACCCCCCCCTCTCTCATAATGACTTCACTACTGTACCCCCCCCCTCTCTCATAATGACTTCACTACTGTACCCCCCCCTCTCTCATAATGACTTCACTACTGTACCCCCCCCCCCTCTCTCATAATGACTTCACTACTGTACCCCCCTCTCATAATGACTTCACTACTGTACCCCCCCTCTCATAATGACTTCACTACTGTACCCCCCCTCTCATAATGACTTCACTACTGTACCCCCCTCTCATAATGACTTCACTACTGTACCCCCTCTCTCTCATAATGACTTCACTACTGTACCCCCCCTCTCTCATAATGACTTCACTACTGTACCCCCCCTCTCTCATAATGACTTCACTACTGTACCCCCCCCCCTCTCTCATAATGACTTCACTACTGTACCCCCCCCCTCTCATAATGACTTCACTACTGTACCCCCCCTCTCTCATAATGACTTCACTACTGTACCCCCCTCTCTCATAATGACTTCACTACTGTACCCCCCCCTCTCTCATAATGACTTCACTACTGTACCCCCCCCTCTCATAATGACTTCACTACTGTACCCCCCCCTCTCATAATGACTTCACTACTGTACCCCCCCTCTCTCATAATGACTTCACTACTGTACCCCCCCCCTCTCATAATGACTTCACTACTGTACCCCCCCCCCTCTCATAATGACTTCACTACTGTACCCCCCCCCTCTCTCATAATGACTTCACTACTGTACCCCCCCCCCTCTCTCATAATGACTTCACTACTGTACCCCCCCCTCTCTCATAATGACTTCACTACTGTACCCCCCCCCTCTCTCTCATAATGACTTCACTACTGTACCCCCCCCTCTCATAATGACTTCACTACTGTACCCCCCCCTCTCTCTCATAATGACTTCACTACTGTACCCCCCCCTCTCTCTCATAATGACTTCACTACTGTACCCCCCCTCTCTCATAATGACTTCACTACTGTACCCCCCCCCCCTCTCTCATAATGACTTCACTACTGTACCCCCCCCCTCTCTCATAATGACTTCACTACTGTACCCCCCCCCTCTCTCATAATGACTTCACTACTGTACCCCCCCTCTCTCATAATGACTTCACTACTGTACCCCCCCCCTCTCATAATGACTTCACTACTGTACCCCCCCCCCTCTCTCATAATGACTTCACTACTGTACCCCCCCCTCTCTCATAATGACTTCACTACTGTACCCCCCCCTCTCTCATAATGACTTCACTACTGTACCCCCCCCTCTCTCATAATGACTTCTCTACTGTACCCCCCCCCTCTCTCATAATGACTTCACTACTGTACCCCCCCCCTCTCATAATGACTTCACTACTGTACCCCCCCCCCCTCTCTCATAATGACTTCACTACTGTACCCCCCCCTCTCTCTCATAATGACTTCACTACTGTACCCCCCCTCTCTCATGATGACTTCACTACTGTACCCCCCCTCTCTCATAATGACTTCACTACTGTACCCCCCCCCCCCTCTCTCATAATGACTTCACTACTGTACCCCCCCCCTCTCAATCATGACTTCACTACTGTACCCCCCCCTCTCATAATGACTTCACTACTGTACCCCCCCCCTCTCTCATAATGACTTCACTACTGTACCCCCCCCCCTCTCATAATGACTTCACTACTGTACCCCCCCTCTCTCATAATGACTTCACTACTGTACCCCCCCTCTCTCATAATGACTTCACTACTGTACCCCCCCCTCTCTCATAATGACTTCACTACTGTACCCCCCCCTCTCTCATAATGACTTCACTACTGTACCCCCCCCCTCTCTCATAATGACTTCACTACTGTACCCCCCACTTCACTACTGTACCCCCCCCCTCTCTCATAATGACTTCACTACTGTACCCCCCCTCTCTCATAATGACTTCACTACTGTACCCCCCCTCTCTCATAATGACTTCACTACTGTACCCCCCCCTCTCTCATAATGACTTCACTACTGTACCCCCCCTCTCTCATAATGACTTCACTACTGTACCCCCCCCTCTCTCATAATGACTTCACTACTGTACCCCCCCCTCTCTCATAATGACTTCACTACTGTACCCCCCCTCTCTCATAATGACTTCACTACTGTACCCCCCCCTCTCTCATAATGACTTCACTACTGTACCCCCCCCTCTCATCATGACTTCACTACTGTACCCCCCCCTCTCTCATAATGACTTCACTACTGTACCCCCCCCTCTCTCATAATGACTTCACTACTGTACCCCCCCCTCTCATAATGACTTCACTACTGTACCCCCCCCCTCTCTCATAATGACTTCACTACTGTACCCCCCCTCTCTCATAATGACTTCACTACTGTACCCCCCCCTCTCTCATAATGACTTCACTACTGTACCCCCCCCTCTCTCATAATGACTTCACTACTGTACCCCCCCCTCTCTCATAATGACTTCACTACTGTACCCCCCCTCTCATCATGACTTCACTACTGTACCCCCCCCCTCTCTCATAATGACTTCACTACTGTACCCCCCCCTCTCTCATAATGACTTCACTACTGTACCCCCCTCTCTCATAATGACTTCACTACTGTACCCCCCCTCTCTCATAATGACTTCACTACTGTACCCCCCCCCTCTCTCATAATGACTTCACTACTGTACCCCCCCCCCCTCTCATAATGACTTCACTACTGTACCCCCCTCTCTCATAATGACTTCACTACTGTACCCCCCCCCTCTCATAATGACTTCACTACTGTACCCCCCCCCCCTCTCATAATGACTTCACTACTGTACCCCCCCCCCTCTCATAATGACTTCACTACTGTACCCCCCCTCTCTCTCATAATGACTTCACTACTGTACCCCCCCCTCTCTCATCATGACTTCACTACTGTACCCCCCCCCCTCTCTCATAATGACTTCACTACTGTACCCCCCCTCTCTCATAATGACTTCACTACTGTACCCCCCCTCTCTCTCATAATGACTTCACTACTGTACCCCCCCTCTCTCATAATGACTTCACTACTGTACCCCCCCTCTCTCATAATGACTTCACTACTGTACCCCCCCCTCTCTCATAATGACTTCACTACTGTACCCCCTCTCTCTCTCATAATGACTTCACTACTGTACCCCCCTCTCATAATGACTTCACTACTGTACCCCCCCCCTCTCTCATAATGACTTCACTACTGTACCCCCCCTCTCATAATGACTTCACTACTGTACCCCCCCCCTCTCATAATGACTTCACTACTGTACCCCCCCCCTCTCATAATGACTTCACTACTGTACCCCCCTCTCTCTCATAATGACTTCACTACTGTACCCCCCCCTCTCTCATAATGACTTCACTACTGTACCCCCCCCTCTCTCATAATGACTTCACT